>NW_026693365.1:820000-910000 GCF_021218885.2 Marmota monax | reverse complement strand
GACATAATTATAGAGGCATGGAGTATAATTGGGTCCAGTTCAGTCCCCAGCACTCCTCCCTCCCTCCCACCCCTTCCTTCCCTCTTCCCTACTGATCTTTCTGCTTTTACTTTTAGTTTTTCTTTTTAAATCGGTGCCTTGTGGCTGTGCACGATGGTGAGGTTCACAGTGTCTCTTCCCAGATGCAGGTAGGAAAGTGGGCTCAGGCCCACTCCACTGCTCTCCCCGGTTCCTTCCCTCCTTCCTCCCTCCCTCCCTCCCTTCCTCCCTTCCTTCTTGTTACTTTGGACTATCCTCCACATATCAGAGAAAACATTTGACCTTTGACTTTCTGGGTCAGCCTTACTTCACGTAGCATGATGGTCCTCAATTCCATCCATTTACTGGCAAATGCCCTAATTCCATTCTTCTTTATGGCTGAGTAATATTCCATTGTGTAGACATACCACATTTTCTTTATCCATTCTTCTGTTGACAGGCACCTAGCTTGGTTCCATCTGAACTCAGTTGAAAGGACGTCATAGTAGCTTGCTGAAGGTCCCAAGGGAATCCACGGTATTTTGCCACCTAACTTGTTTTGCCATTTCTGGAAGGGAAGGTGAGCAATGTGCAGATGGTTGGTGTACCTGGAATTTTGATCACTGTCTGGAGAGCCTCAACCAGACCTTTTGCCGCTCCGACTCCGCACTGGAGCCAAGAGATCTTGGGTGGAGTAAACCGACTCCGGTTGGGGCGTTACTCAGCCCTCTGGTTTTTCTTGGTAGTGTCCCTTGGCACCCTCTGAAGGCCAGGGTGGGCCTCTCCCAAGCACCTGCTGCACCTAGGGCAGCCGCCTGTGGCACAGGACAGCCTGCCCTGCAAGTAACGTGTGGCCACTCCTGAGGTCATTCCAAAGCCGAGTGGGTATGAGATGCTGGGTCCTTCTCCTCTCTTCTCCTCCTGAGTCCAGGGGGACGCAGAGGTCAGTGCAGCTGGCCGGTGCTGGCAGCAGGCAGAAGCAGGCATCCAGGACTGGACGAGACACGGTGCCCCCAGGTCTGAGTCCCTGGAAACCCCAGGCTCCCGGTGCTCCACGGGGTCTCCTTCAACACGAGGCCACAGAGCATTCAGGGTGCAGGAGACAAAGCACCCTGGGTCACAGGACAGGGTGGGTGCCCTGCCTTCTTCACCCCCTCAAGATGACGGTGAAGCCAGTCCCTAACTGATGGAATCCAGAGAACTAGGGTTGTCCCCGGCCCCAGGGGTGTTGGCACCGGCTTCCCCCCTCCCTAGAAGGAGCAAGGAAAAGCTTTGCGTCCAGGAAGGGAGGGGGGCACCCCAGGGCAGAGGAGGAGCCCCAGGAACCCCAAGACCCTCGACCGGAGCAGGCGCTCGGCAGGCGCTCGGGACACCACGGGGCAGGTGGGTGGGCGGCGAGTGGAAGGGGGAAAGGGCGCGAGGGGAGGAAGTCCCTCCACCTGCCCGGCCCTGGGTCTGCACCAGCCTGGTGAGAGGCGGCTCAGGCAGCGGGGCGAGGGCTGGGTGAGAAGAGCCCCGGGCGGGTGGCTCTGGAGGCAGCAGAGGGGAGCCCTCTGCACAGAGCTGGCTGTGAGGTGAAGAACCAGGCTCTGGAGCATCACCTCCCCGTGCAGGAGAAGGAGGAGGAGCCGGGGAGACCTGCCGGACAGGGGTCGGTCAGCTCCTGGCCTCTGGGAGGGCAGGGGACGGCCCCGGGAGGAAGGCTCGGCTGGCTTCTTGGTCTCGGGTCTCCGTCCTCCTGCACTGGACTCCCTCGTTCTGGGGCACAGCATCAGGGCGGAGCACGTGGTGGGGACAGCTGCCCACCTCAGGGTGGCCAGGAGGCGGAGGGGGCCAGAGGAAGACATTCCTCCCAGACACGCCCCAGGGCCACTTCCTGCCACCAGGACCGGTCCCTACAGTTCCCACCACGTCCCAATAATGCCACCAGATTATCAGCCTAGGTCGACTGACTCACTGAGGGGGTCAGGGCCCTCACGGCCCAATCTCTCCCACTGAGATGTCCACTCTGGACTCTGCTGCCCTGGGGACCAGGCCGGCAACATGTGTGCCTCCTGGAGACTTTCCAGATCCAAGTCCCAGCAACCAAGGAGACAGAGAATGAAAATCCAACCCGTGAAAAATAGTGATGGCTGAAAAAAAGAGAAGACAGGAAGGAAACCAAGTGATACCCACCTCAGCTACTGAAGTCACCCGGACAGTCGAGGCCAGCAGGCTCCAGTTCAAAGCCAGCTCCAGCAACTCAGCAAGGTCCTGTCTCAAAAATAAAGAGGACTAAGGATGTTGCTCAATGGTTAAGCCCCCCGGGTTCCCTTCCTGGAGCCCCCTCCCCACAAAAAGAAAGTGCTTTAAATACCCAAAGAGCCCAGGGAGGGAAAGAGGCTTTCCTGGTCCATTTCCTCCTCCCTATTCAGGAGGCTGGAGGTGCAAGATCAAGGTGCCGGAGATCTGGAGTCTGGCGAGGGCTGCTGGCTGCTTCTGAAACGTCCCTTGTCACTCTGCTCTTTGTGGGTAGGAACCTGTGTCCTCACATAGCAGAAGGGATGGAAGGCTGGTTCCCACATGCTAGAGAGGGCAGCAGGAGGCAGTGGTCTCCAGCCTCTGTCACGGCAGCCTCGGGGCCTTATCATCACCTTGCCAGTCAAGTTTTAGCACATGGGTTCTGGAAGGAAACATCCGTTCAAGCCACAGAAATCCTTAAAGGGAGCTGCTATGACACAAGATTGAGCAAATGTGAAAAGTTACGAAAATCTGTTTTAGAAGTTTCAGTAGTGGAAGGATGTAGCTGAAGAGAGAAATAGTCAAGTGGAAAGAAATCTGAGAACTCATCAGCATGGAACCCAGGGAGACAGAGGAGTGGAGGGAGAGAAGGCCAAGGTCAGGTGTGCGTCCACAGGAGATCTAGGGGAGAGCAGCGGGCAGCCTGTGCCTGGGGGGTTCCCAGGACTGAAGGGCTCAAGAGCACCCTCCAGGACACAAAGCAAACTCTCGTGGAGAAGGAGCAGACGGAAGGCAGGGTGGGGGGATAAACAGAAGGATGGGAGAGGAGGTGTGGCCGCGAGCAGCACGGCCATCCCCACCGCAGGCCAGGTGCCAGGGCGCCGCGGAGGAGACCCTGTCCTGACGTTGGCTGACACTGGTCTGAGGACAGACGGGGAGGAACTGAACAGAAAGAGGGAGACAAAGTGAAAGTCAGTAGACGTCCCCAGGCAGTGACGACCGGGAGCAGTGGTCAAAAACAGTCTCCGCATTGTCATTTAGCAAACCCCAGTGCCCACTGGATCAGTGACCTTAAAGAATCAGTTTAGAAATGACAATAGTACTGAACGTAGTAACAGGGATTGAAATTGAAAATCTGACAGTAAGCCGCGGTAAGCGGAGAGCCTTTTAAACGTGGACGCCCACCTGGGGGTCAGGTGCAGAGTGACCTGCCTGGGCGCAGATGGCCGGCAGAGGAGGGTTCAGAGAGAGACCTTTGGAACGTGATTGGGAGCATATTTAAAAATGGCCAAGTGCCCTGCCTGTGGCGGGCTGCCATCTGACTCAGGAAATCACAAGGAAGGGCACCATGATCTATGCGCAAAGAAGCTCGTCACCACCTCATTCATAACTACGGAATCTGAAAATGACCACAGCGTCCATCACCAGAGAGATGTCTTCAGATAAATACCAGGAACTGAGTGATGAAATCTTACACCGTCGTGTAGACTATTGGCCAAGGGTTTAGTAATAGTAGAAAACAGACGGGGGGTGGGGGAGGCATCACCCTGTGACTGTGTGGGGGACATCAGCAGGGGGTAGGCCCTGTGGTGTGGGGGTCACCTGTGGGGGGGTCTGGGGGACCCCCACTGTGCCGGCAACTTCTCTCATCTTTTCCAGTTTCCTACAGGACACATGGCTGCTCTATCAGCACACGATCATGAGCGACGGTGGAACAATCTAGAACACCCAGCGGGGCGAGAACCCAGGGTCTAAAGGCCTGCGGTAGGCGACACCGTGGACCCTGCTCCCTGGTTGTCAGGAACCGGGTCCGAGGCGAGAGGGGCCCAGGCGCTCAGCGTGTGCCCTGGAGCGGGCACTGCCGCCACCTTCGCTCCTTTCCCCAGCTCAGAGCCCCGCCAGCACCGAGCGCCCAGAGCCTGATTAGTACAAAGTAAATACTTCTCCACAGGAAGATGGACGGAGGCCCGAACGCAACCCAAGGCTTCCTGCACCCTGGGCCAGCGCAGCCCGAGATGAAAGGGGCCAGGGCGCGTCCCTGCCAGCTCCCGGGCGGCCAGCAGAGCCGCTAGACCTCCACATTTATTTACGGAGCTGATTTTGTGAGTATTGCTCTCTCGTATTTCCGTCAGTAGATAAAAAGCAGAGATAATGGCTTGGCACTGGACGGATGCCTTGGGAGCCCCTTGCGGGGACCACTTTAAAGCCCAGCATTCCCGGGGGACGGCTCTGAATTAGAGTCAAGGAATTCCCCCCACCGCCGCCTTCCTGCGCGATCCGATCCGTGCAGGGGTATTGGCAGGATCTCCACCAGCTGTGGGGCAGCTCTCCCTGCCCAGGCCAGCACTTCCCCCTAGTCACCGGCAGCCCCTCAGGGCCCAGCTCCCCACATCCCAGTGTTTCCTTCCAGAACCTTCGCAGATGACGTTCTGTGAGACGGTCCCCGTCTCTGTGCCCTCCAGAGCGTCCCAGGGTTCCCCCACGCCCCCTGCCACAGACAGGCTGCCAGGACACTTGGGGGTCGACCGGGAACTCGGGAATCGGTCACAACATCTGCTCCCCTGCCTTGGGACCTACCATTATTACCTGAGACAAAAAAATCAAAAGCGAAAGCTTACCCTCATGGTGGAGAAGGAGTGGGTGGAACAAGAGATGGTGACTTAAGGTATTTTTGACCTGATCAAAAATAGGATGGTCTGTTTGTCCTCCTCAGAAGTAACTGCTGCCTCCAAAACCTGAAATTAAAGGGCAGAGCAGGGCATGGGGGCCAACTGTAGACCCAGCAACCCAGGAGGCTGAGGCAGGAGGATCCCAAGTTTGAGGCTAGCCTGAGCAACTTAGTGAGACCCTGCCTCAAAATAAAAAATGAAAAATGAAAAAAAAGCTGAGGATGTAGCTCTGTGGTAGGGCAGCCCTGGGTTCAAAATAAATAAGATAGAATACCAGAGCGAGAGAGGAGCTACCTGTTTAGAGACCTAAAGTCAACTCTGTTATTTCTAGAATTTAGGAGAGTATTTTCCCAACTCCAAAGCAGTCGTCAGCTTCCTCTAGGAGTTTCTGGGGTACTGACCTTTTCAGTTTAAGGGACTCAGAGAAATGTGAGACCATGGGTTAATTCAAAGTGCCGTATCAGTCAGCTGGGCAGCGGGGACTCACGATATTGAGGAAAACTGTCTCCCACAGGGACAAACTAGCCGTTCCCTGCTACACCTGTCAGGGCGTCGGGCCAGGCCAACAGCTTGAGAAAATCAACCCGGCGACCCCAGGAACCGTGAAGCCCACCTGTGTGCGCTGTGCCGGGTCATGAACACAAAATGGACAGGCTTCCGACAGGGTCGTCCTGCTGTGAGACGCTCGCAGGTCCCCGAAGCCTGAGAGACAAGACGGCAAAGAAGGAAACGTTCAATTCCAATTTTCAGACACATGGGTCAGTCTGGGTGACCAGAGGACAGCTGGTCTTGGGTTGGTGTGTCTTCACCCCCACCCAGGAGGCCTTTGCCTTCGCTCTCCTTCAGCTCTGCGCATCGGTCACGTCTCAGCGCTGGCCGGCCATCCTGTGGCCGCTATTGTCACAAGCACGACCCCATCCACAGAGCTGAGCCATCCACGGAGCTGAGCCATCCACGGAGCTGAGCCATCTGAAGCCGCTAGATGTGATGGTCGTGAATGTCCTGCAGCCCTCAGGGAGGAGGAGGAGCTGCCTTTGAGCACCTGCCGCCAGTCCTGGGAGATGCAGGTGCGCCAAGGCTGACCGCGTCAGTCCTGGGGATGTGGAATCCCACAGCCCTGCGGGCTGCACACCTACTCTTTGACCCTACCCCAGAGGTCCTGGACCCCGTAGGCTTTCCAGGAGTGCTGGGCCGTCGCCAGCAGAGGGTGGCGTTGGTAAGGCCTGACATCTGAACCTGCGCAGGGCTGCAGCCTTTCTGGAGCCCTAAGCCCGGCTCCTGAGCCCCTGTGCAGAGAGAAAGGCTCCCTGGGGGCACCAACTGTGACACATGGGCACCTGACACCTTTCTGGCGTTACTGCTTTGGTGACACACACGACCCGCCCGCCCCCCCCCCCACACACACACTCCAACAAAAATTTCCAAAACCACTCCAAGTCCAACACACCAAGATCACTGATGGGGAGGAGTGCCCAGAGTCAGGGACGGCTGCTGGCCACAGCCAAGGCACAAAGGTCGCCCCCTAGCAGGAGTCAGGAGGTCAGCAAGGCAGCTGACCATCAGTGCAGCTGGTCAGTACAAAAGGCGGGGTCATCCCCTACACCGTGGAGAGGTCACCAATTCAGAGACCTGTGGAGGAGCCGTATGGAGGGAGGTGGACACTCCTAGCCCTTCCCTTCTCCCCTCCAGACCCCAGCCACTAAGGAGGTGGACAGGGTGGCTCCTCCAGCTCCTCAGCAGGAGGAGGTCAAGTGGGACCATGCTCAGAGCCAAGGACAGTGACCTGCACACTCCACCTTCCTGCTCTTGATTTCTTCCCTGGGACAACCTGCCTAGCCCTTTTTCACACAGTCTCCTTCCTCGCTGTGCCCTCTCAGGGCCCGTGGCTGAGCTGACCCCAGCTGCTCCAGCATCTCTACAGAGGAGAAGGTGGTTTGCCCACGGTGCAGGCACCAGGTGCTTGCCCTAGCGCAGGACCTATGGTGCGTGACCCCTCGAGCCAGGTGACGTCACAGCCCTGTCCCCACCTGTGGCGGTGCAGAGTTCCTTTCCCACGTGAAGGTGTAGTTAAGGTCCTGACAGGCTTCTCAGAAGGCGAGTCTCCAGCCGTGCAGAGCGGCAAGATTCCCTGGCAAGTGAAAACTGCCTGTTCTATACTGGGTGCGCCTACATGAGCACAGATGCACCCAGGAAACAGACCCCCTGCCCCGGGAGTCCCCCCAGGGGGCGGCCCTACCAGTCTTCCTCCCTCTTCCAAGTTGGTCTGGTCTTAACAGCTAACAGCACAGACAGTGTGTGGCCAGAGGTGTCTTGTCCTCCTGTGAGTGAAATCAAGTCCACGTCTGCTGTGCATCTGGCTTTGCTCACTTCACATTGAGTTTGCAAATTTGTCACCTGTAGAGGGACACTGATCCTTCCCAGGGCTGTCCAATGCCATGGACACCACAGTAAATATGCTGACGGCAGTTGAGTATTTGGAATTACTACTAAGGATGTCCACATTAAACAGACCGTTGGCCATTGAAAAGACAAATGAATATAAACTGCAAATTCCAACTCCCTGTTTAAGAACTGCTCACTGGAATGCTTCCCCAGAGCCCATGTCGCCAAGGCTGCTGCCTCATTGATGCAATGTGATGACCAGTTCCCAAACCACTGACCACAGCTTTGTTTTTACTAGACTGTAAATGCTGTGTGTGTGTCTCTGTGTGTGTGTCTATGTGTGTGTGTCTGTGTGTAAGTGTGTGTCTATGTGTGTGTGTCTGTGTGTGTAACTGTGTGTCTGTGTGTAAGTGTGTGTCTGTGTGTCTATGTGTGTGTGTCTGTGTGTTTCTGTGTGTCTATGTGTGTCTGTGTCTATGTGTGTGTGTCTATGTGTGTCTGTGTGTGTGTGTGTCTGTGTGTCTATGTGTGTGTGTCTATGTGTGTCTGTGTGTGTGTGTCTGTGTGTCTATGTGTGTGTGTCTGTGTCTATGTGTGTGTGTCTGTGTGTATCTATGTGTGTCTGTGTGTGTGTCTGTGTGTGTCTATGTGTGTCTGTGTGTATGTTGTCTGTGTGTCTGTGTGTCTATGTGTGTCTGTGTCTATGTGTGTGTGTGTGTCTGTGTCTATGTGTGTGTGTCTGTGTCTATGTGTGTGTGTCTGTGTGTATCTATGTGTGTCTGTGTGTGTGTGTCTGTGTGTGTCTATGTGTGTCTGTGTGTGTGTCTGTGTGTCTATGTGTGTCTGTGTCTATGTGTGTGTGTCTGTGTCTATGTGTGTGTGTGTGTCTGTGTCTATGTGTGTGTGTCTGTGTGTATCTATGTGTGTCTGTGTGTGTGTCTGCGTGTCTATGTTTGTCTGTGTGTCTATGTGTGTCTGTGTGTCTATGTGTGTCTGTGTCTATGTGTGTGTGTGTGTCTGTGTCTATGTGTGTGTGTGTGTGTGTATGTTGGGGGGCAGCGGGTGTGGGGGGCGAAAGCATCTACATTTGTGATCTGACACACTGTGGGTCAGGAGCCTGGACGTGGCTTGCTGGCCCCCTTGGCCAGGCTGCCTGCTCACCTGGAGTTGAGACTCCTCTTGGGAGCCCACTCACACTGTCGGCAGAGTTCCCTGCAGTGAGGAACATGGCAGCTCACAGGTGGCCGTTCCCTTCTTGGGTCAGCAGGAGACAGTCCCTGGCCTCTGGGCCTGGTGTGCAAGCTGGCCTGCTCGTCTCCCATGCTCCCACAGTCATCTCCCTGGAGCAGGCCCCGTCCACCCTTGGGAGGAGGGCATGTGCAGTGTGAGCACCAGGACACAAGGCCTGTGTGCACCACTGTGGACGCGGCCTGGTGTGGCCTCTCTGGCCTGGAGACTGGCTGCACGCTGGCCTGTTCCAGGTTCCGCCCTCCCAGCGCCCTCCTCCCCAGCCCTGAGCTCTCCCTCCCTGGCTCTGCCCAGGGCTTCCCTTCACCTTCATCTGGGGAAGACTTGCCGGCAACACGCTCTTGATGCTCTTCCTCTGAGCACACTTTTTATTCTCCTTTCATCTTTTCCTTTTTAGAAAATGTTTGTTTAGCTGTAGTTGGACGCAATACCTTTATTATACCTTCATTTCATTTATCTGTGTTTGGCTGGTGCTAGGCGAGTGCTCTACCGCTGAGCCACAACCCCAGACCCTGTTCTCTTTTCATTCTTAAAGGATGATTCTTCCAGATACAGAATTCAGGATTCTCACTTTTTTTTTTTTTTTGTATTCAGAAAATGCTGTTCTACTTCCTGTTGACCTCCGTAATTTCCGTCAAGACACCTGCTGTCACCCAGAGTGCTGGTCCCCGAGCAAGGCTGACTCAAGACTGCCTGGTCTGTGGCTGTCTGAGTGTGGCTTGACCTCCTGACGGGGTCTTGGAGTGTATCCTGTTTGGGGTTTACGTGGTGTTGAAGTCAGCCTTTTCTCTGCTGTGGCCAAACGACAGAACAAGAACAATTTTAGAGGAGACAAGTCTCTTTAGCATCGTGGTTTCAGAGAGCTCAGTCCACAGATGCCAACTCCACTCCTGGGGCTGGATGAGGCAGCGCGTCATGGCTGAGGGGTGGCAGAGGAAAGCAGCTCAGGACGTGACACCAGGAAGTCACACTGAGCTCTGGGGGCACTGCCTCGTGTCTAGACCTTAGAGCTCTGCTTCTTGAATCTGCGGGTCCATGTTTTTTGCCACATTTTGGTGATTTTCGACCATTTTTCCTTTGAACACTTATTAAGAATCTCCCTCTTTCTCCTCCCTCGAGGCCTCTCTCTCCAGCCGTCTGCTTCCTTCACCCTCCTCTCACTGAGCCAACCCACTCGGGTTTCTATTTGGATTTCCAGTTGTGATTCCAAGCATCAACTGAATATTCCTATTTTAAATGGACCATGGATGCCTTCTACCTGATGTCTCTCACTGGGTCCTTCCAGCTGCATGGCGAATGATCCAGAAACACCTTTCAGTGGTCATCGGGCAGTTTTAAAGGTACAAAAACCAAACCTCTAGATCTGATGTCATTCAGAGTGGGCAGGTTCTGCTCTGCACAGAGGGGGGGCCAAGAACCCCGGGCTCCCGCCTGTGACTCCCAAGGTGGGACTTCCGTGGCAGAAACCAGGCTCCTTGCTCAGGGGCCTGGGGATCAGACTAGCCATAAGGTCTCCTCTCTATGGCTAGGATCAATCCTAATTCAAAGATCCTAAAAATGCTGCCTGGAGTTCTGGGGAAATCCCCCTTTTGGGTCTGGGTGCCTCCCGGAAACCAGCAGTGCTTTACGATGCACTTTCCTTAGCTACCAGGTCCCGCGGCTCGCTGCAGCCCGCGGGTCTTAAAGATGAAACGGCTGTAACGCCCGGACTTGGGTCCAGGTCCTCACACCCGAGTGTGAAAGGCAGGACCGTGGTCCACCTTCAGCTGTGTGTTTGTAAAGGGCCTGTAGGTCATTTGTGTCCAGCAATAGTCCAAAAGGCCCAGTTTCTCTAGCTACATGTCCAGATCCCAACTTCGGGGACCCTAAATTGGCATCCTGTGGCCTGCTTTGGGGCAGCTGGGCCTGTGCCCCTGTGTGGACCCTGAGGGACTGTTGCTGGCCCCACTGATGGCTGCGTTCGACTTCCTGTCCTGTTCCGTGAGTAGATGGTCAGGTGGACCTCCCCACCTCTCTGCTGCTGGGTCCCTGGACGCTGCCAACAGGATAAGAGCTGGTGACCCATCAGTCTATCCTCCAGCCCTTTCTTCCTCTCCCCCAGAGGGTCCTAGGGACAGGAAGGTGACACAGAGGTCTCCTTGTCTCCGTCATCTGTGTGGTCGTTAGAGCCTATGTTAAGTAAGCACCACAAACTTGGTGGCGTCAAACAAGAGACGTCGAGCCCCTCACATTCTGGAGGCCAGAAGGCCAGAGCCAAGGTGTCCGCAGGCTCTGTCCCCTGAAGCCCGGAGAGAGTCCTCCTAGGCCTCTCCCAGGCTCTGCCTCGGGACACTTCTGGGTTTGCTGGGCGCACGTCTCTGCTCCATGTCCCCACGGCCAGCTCCCCTTCTCTCTGGTCTCTCCTCTTCATAAGGACAAGTGTCATTGGATTTCGGGCCCACCTGATGATCCCTTCTTGAGGTCCTTGACTTAATGACATCTGCAAAGACACTTTTTCCAGGAAGGTCCCAGTCACAGGATCCAGGTGTTGAAATGTGGACGTATCTTTCAGGGGCCATCATTCAAGGTGCCACAGGGCGCAGAAGGGCGGGATCTGCCCCAGGTTCACCTCGGGGACCAGCCGCTCTCACTGGGCCCCCCGGACCTGCCCCTCATCTCCAGACCTCCATGTTGGTGGCTGGGTCTGTCCCGTTCCCACTGAAGACCCGCCTGGGGGCCCCGGCCGGTTTCTCTCGGGCACTGCCCCACGCACGTGGCAGGAAGCCGGGCCACCCAGGGCCGAGATGAAGACTCATGAAGTGATAAAGCTGCTGTTGTTCTTCAAGCATCTGGAAGTCAGAGGAGAAGGTTCTCAGTTCTGTGCCACATCTGGGTGTGAGTGATTCCCGAGGACACTGCCTCGTCCGGGCTCTCGTTCAAGGGATGTTTACAAGGAGGCTGGGCGGCCGCCTCTCCCAGAGTCTTCTTTAGTATACGGCCGCTTGCTTCTCACAGAGCCCACTTCGCCGTTTAAAAACAGAATAACATTTTCCACCACCGTATCTTAGGAAACATTGAGAGGATTAACAAATTCCTATTTGCAAATCAATTTCAGACCCACCGGTCTGCAAATAGAAGATGTTATTTTATTTGCTAATTAAAACCATTTCCCTGAAATTTTGTTTTCCTCCCTAATTTAAATAACAAAGAGATAGAACCACATCTGTTGAATCTTCTCAAATATTTCTGAGTTTGGGGTGGAGGGAAAACATGAGACACCAAGAGCATGACGCACAGTCACTGAGGAGACGGACGGCGTGCGGACTGGCAGGCGGTCCGAGCCAAATGAACAAATGTGTTTCTATTTCTGCTCTCAATTAAGCCTTAGCCCTCCAGCCTCCAGGGCCGAGACGGACCTTTGTTCACTTTTCCTCCTTGATGACAAAATTGAGTCCGGGTCTAGGTTCATTTTTAAATCTGCCTTCTTCCTTCTATCTGTCCCCAACACCAATTTTCAACTCAAAAATGTTGATCACATTCAAAAAGCAAATGCAGTAAGTAGGTGAATGATTCATGTGATGTTTGACGAGGTTGAATCTAAACACGGGAGAGGCCCCACATGCCGTCCTCCACCATCCTGAATCGAGACAACGCAGTTTGGGATTCTAAGTGAGCGGTGAAGGCATACCTGTCACTGCTTCTTACCACTTGGCATCTTAGACACCAGGGGCCCATCTGACTCTCAAGGTCTCCGCTCAGTCAGGCCATGGACCCGAGCGGGACCGCAGCATCTTTGTTCAGGGGACGCATCTTGCGTGTTTGCAGCATGGGAATCGCCCTCCCCGAGGCCGAGGACCCTGGGTGGGCTGCCCCGCACAGGGGGTTGGGGCTCTGAACTGCGTGTGTGTGCGTGTGTGTGTGTGTGCGTGTGTGTGTGTGTGTGAAACTCTGGGTGAGGAGCCTCCGAGACACACCTCTAGAGGAGCCTGAAGGCTTGGGATGTGGTGACCAGGCTCAGAAGAGGAGCACCCTAGGGCTTGGGGGACAGGGCGGAGGCTGGGGGCCGAGCGCCTGGGATGCCTGACCTTCTCCTCCCTGTCCTCAGCCCAGATGAGCTGCCTCTGCCCCACCCTGGGCATGACTGGTGCTGTGTGTCCACCTTTGATTCCCTCCTCTTCCAACCTCAAGGGCAACTTGTCACCAGGCCCCACTGAGCCTGGTGATCCTCACTGCCACCCCCTTCTTGGTGGGTGCCTGGGGCCTGAGGGCCACACCCACACACGCTCTGAACACTGGGGGACGCGTCACAGCAGGAACACGCAGCTCCCCACAGGGAGGAGACTGTCCTCACCCTCAGCCTGGGACCGCCCTCCCGGGCCCTGGCCTGCTGTGCAGCCCCAGCTGTCCTGCCCCTCTGGGCCTCGCGTGCTGCTGCTGATCACGCTCCGCCCAGCCCAGGACCCCTGCCTGACCACCTCCCAGGGGTGTCTCCAGGACGCAGAGACCCTCTGCATTTGCCGCTCCCATCACTCTCATGGCCCCGGAGGCGTCCTGTGTGACGCTGCCTCTCCCCCCACTAGCCGTGACTGGCTGAGGTCAGGGCCCACATCGGCCTCCTGGTCCCCCACAGCCCTTTCCGGCCCTTTTGCTGACTGATTAAACCCTTTGTCACCCTCTACCGTCGGGCTCCTGGCAGCTGGCTCAGAGGAACATCCCCATGTGAAGGGACACACTGGCTGCCCCTAGCGGGCTCACCTCTCTTTACCACTATCCCGGGATTCTAGACTGTGCTCTCTGGGGGCCCCAGCAGGAGGGCTGGGGCCCAGGTCGATAGGGGGTCTGAGTCTGCGTCCCCACCTCCCACCCCCCTGGGCACACAGCTGCTCCACAGCTAGGCTCTGCCTCTCCCCCCCACCTGGTTTTTGGGAAATAAAGTCCCCCTCTGTGATCCAGAGGGACATCAGCCCACCCCAGGGGTGCTGGGGCAAGGGAGCCAATGCACAGGGACCTCAGCTCCGGGATGGACGAGCCCGGGAGGCCCCCACCGCCCCTCCTCCTCTCAGAGCTGGGACTCTCACGGAGGTCACAGCACGTCCTTGGCAGGAGTTCTGAGCCAGCTGAGGCCAAGGCAGCGGCTTCCTTCTCCACAGCTCTGATGATGTGTCCTCGGTCCGTGGAGACCAGCAGCGCCCCTCCCTGTGGAGGCACCTGGCCGTGGGGCAGCCTTAGGAGAGCAGAGTGAGCGCCACAGAGACCAGCACCCAGCCCGCCACCTCCCCCCCCCCCACCCGGTGAGCCAGGTGGCCCCAAGCCTCGTGCTCTGTCCCTGATGAGGCCAAGGCCACTGACACGGCGACAGAATTGAGCTCCTGCCCAGCCCCTGCCTGGACCAGCACGGTCTCCAGCAAGATGCTGACTTCCCCCCCAAAAAAGGTGGAGCAGAGAGAGCACGTGCCTCTGGCACCAGCCCCACCAGGAATCCGATGATGCGAGCCGCGAGGAAGTCAGGAGCACGCGCACAGGGTGGGGCGAACAAGACCGCGCTCCAGCACTGGATCTTTCTTGGCATCGAAGCAAGAAGACTCAGACTCCAGCCAGAGCTCGTTGGCAGATGAAGCCAAACAGCGGAGAAGGACGATCTGACCACGGTGGAGGTTCCACTGACAAAATATGTCCGTTATCTGCCAGGAACAGGGGACAAGGCCTGAGGCAGGACCAGGGCCGCCCAGAGCAGGTGCTTGTTCAGAGGGACCTAGTCCAGGACCCTGAGGATGGATTTTTATAGCTTTTTTTTTTTTTGCTTATTTATTTGTTCCCTTTATTATTCTGTTTTCTTAAAAATTTGGAAATTTTTTTTTCTCTTCCAAATGTTCTGAAAATTTTGATTCCAGCATCGTGTGTGGTCACTTTATTCTCTAAGGGCCACTTTCTCTGTTCTTTTTCTGTATCCTCTTGTTCTTGTTGCAAAGATGAGGCTATCAGGTCACTCTGAAGGGACAGGTAATTTGCTGGAATAGTCTTGTTTCTTAAATCCTCTCCATTCCTCCTCAAGAGCAGCTCAAGAGTCGCTGCTGAACGTGGGGCTGTGCCTTCCTCCTTCTCCACCACGCCTGATCTTCCAGACAGCACGTCCACATTTAAGATCTGGGGCTTCATCATTTTGTATTCCTTATGTAGCTGGACCTAGTTTCAAAAATGGTCTATACCTTAGTTAATTGACAGATTTCCAGGGGAGAGCCCCCTTTGTCTACAGGGGACTCATCCTAAGACGTTTCTCAAGTGTCCGGAAACCCAGAAAGGACCAGGTCTGTGTGCATGATGAGTGGTGAGGTCCATGAACCAGGCTGTTAAGAGGTGACAACAATAAAATGATCAGTTACTGGAATACTCTATAACTAACGTGTTTTATTATAGAACATATGAAGTTAGATCAGAATGGCGGGGGAAGGAAGTGTGGAATTCCATGGAACAAAGAGAGATCAGTGGGCTGAGGAAGGGGAGAGGGGGCAGGAGGGACCGGGAAAGGGAGGCCGTGGAAGGAGACTGAGCCACCAACCTATGGAGAAGCAGTGCGGGGTCGCCCCGGCTCACCTGATTCCACCCGCCTGCCACCCTGCTCTCTCGCTGACTTTGAAGAGAATGTTTTCTTGAACATCTTTATTTGCCCAAAGTGGAAAGAGTGACCTCACTGGGGCAGAGCCGTGATTTCACCCTCCCTTCAGTGGGAAGGATAAACTGGCTCCTTGGTAACAAAGCCCATTAAACACACGTTCGCTCATGGTGATGGACGTTGGCAGCGCCTCTGTCATTCAACTCCACATAAACACGTCCAGGGAGCGCCTGGCAGCTTCCCACCAAGGACCTGCGTCTGACCCTTCCAGGGCCTGGGTCTAATGAGCCTCTCCACGAGGTGTGTGCCTCAGCCCCCATCACAGTCCAAAAGTGTCCATGGAGAACACACGACATGTGAGGAGTGGGCGAGGCCCCTGCAGGGAGAGTCCAGTCTGGTGGAGAGGACGCCTCGTGTCCGGTCATCAATAGCAGTGATGGTCTTTGTCAGGACAGCAGCTGCACTCACCAGGGCTTCCTGCCTCAGGTTCTGCTGCAGGCACACTCCAAGGACACCCCAAGGACCCCTCCGTGAAGGTCAGTTATCACGCATCAGACTTCCCTGCTGGTCAGTGTCTATGCAAGGGGCCTGTCCTGATTTGGCCAGTGACAAAAAAGACACCACAAATCATCTGAGCCTGGAGAAGGGGCAGCAGCTTCCACGTGGGTGGACTCCCCAAGCCCCCCAGACTCACCTTATCACCTGGACACTTTAGCTCCCAGGGAGGGCAGCCCAGCAACACAGCTAACCTCTGCGGCCGAGTTTGCTTCCCTGAGTGTCCCTCCAGGCTCATCTGCCAGGTGCCCAGGGCCTCAGAGCAACAGGGACAGCTCAACCCCATGTATTCAGTTTCCTGAAACGGCAGCTCACAGTTGATGGTCGGTGGGGACACCAGGTTGTGGGGACTCCAAGACCACCTCTCTGGAACCCGACTGCAGTTCTCTCCTTTGCTGTCCTCAGCTCTGCAGGAGCTGGCTCGTCCCTCCTGTGCCTTGCTTTCATATCAGACAGAAACTCTGGCTGTCAAACCAGAACAATTCAAAGTGACTTGAGATGAACGTAAACCAGTTAGCTGAAGTGTCATGATTTTAGGAAAATGGTGGAATGAGGACATCATTACTCTAGGTACATATATGACTGCACAGATGGTGTGACGACATCGTGTACAACCAGAGAAACAAAAAATGTGCTCCATTTGTGTACAATGAATCAAAATGCACTCTGCTGTCATGCATAACTAATTAGAACAAATAAAAATGAATAAATCAAAAAACCCAATAAACTAGTTGGATTTCTCTGCCAGGAGAAATGTCACAGCTTCCTTTACCCCAGGTCCTAAAAGCCACTAATGTTCTCCTACATTGTTGTACCCGTGGCCCTGGGGGCTGGTAAGTTGGGAACTCGGCCACAAGGAATGTGTTAACAACGTTGAAAGAATCCCGAGTGGGACAGCGCAGCCCAGGGCACCACACACAGGCCCCCTGCCTCCTGCTGGGGTGGGTTTTGTGGGTGGAAGGACAATTCTTGACCCCAGAGGCTCCCATACATCCATCAGGCCTGTTGTCACATCTGATCAGAAACCTCACGCGGGCCCAGGCTGGGTGAGGCTCAGAAGGAAAACTAAGCAAGTCCGACAATTAAGCAGAATAAGCAATTAAGCAAATCCAGCTGCTGCAGACGCAGGATCGCAGACCAGACCCCAACAGGCCCAGGGAAGAGGAGCATCTTGCCCTCAGCCTCAAGCCCGGCCAGAAGGAGCTGGGTCAGCTTCCTGTTGGTGCTGTGACCTCGCTGCAGGCTGGGCTGTGTAGGACAGCACGGAGGTCAGCAGCCCCAGGTGGGTCTAGGAGCCAAAGCTGGAGTGTCCACAGGGCAGTGTCTTCTGAGCTGGTCTCAGGAGCTGGGGTCCGAGCATCCACAGGTCTGGTACCTTGTGGAGCACCCATTTCCTTGCCTTCTCCAGTGTCCCCAGGTCTTCTGTGTCCCCCAGATCAGAGCCATGTCACATCACCCAGGCTCCATCTCTCCGTCCCTGAGCCTCCTGCTTCTCACTTGTAGAGAATCTGTAGTGACTTTGGGCCCACCCAGGATGACACCCCTGCAATCTCAAGACCTTTAATTTGCTCACATCTGCAAAGTCACCTGGGCCACATAGAGCCACCCATGTTCTGGGACCAGGACGTGGAAATCTCGAGAGCTATGTTCTGCCTCCACAGGAGCACCATCCTAGACCCTGTGTTTCTCCACTGCACAGGCCGGGACAGGCACTACTCTGCCCCCAGTGTCCTCTAGGGTGGATGATGCATGATGGGGAGCCCCTGAGGGGACTAGATTGTACATGGGAAGGGTCACACATGGAAAACCCCAGCAGTCTCACCTTTAAGAAAGTGCACAGCCTCTGCCCGACTTGGAAGATGGGTATTATGACTGACGGAGACTCATGAGCTGCAAGTGCAAGTCCTAATTCCTAGTTGCTTTATTTGGCAAAATGGTCTCTGCAGAGACAATTAAACTGAAGATCTCGAAATGAGGTGCGTGAGAGGACACGGCCCTGCATCTGGTAGAAAGTCCCCCTGAGAGAGACAGAGACACACACACACGCAAGAAGGGTGGCCTAAGGTGGCTGAGGTCAGAGGGAGGGGCTGCTCATCCAGGAGGCCCGCACCCTCCAGGAGCCAGGAGAGCCAGGAGAGGACCCGCCCGGATGCTCTGTGGTGTGTGGCCTCCTGAGGCCTTGCTGCCAACCCCTGCCCCACAGAGCGAGAGCAGCAGCCTAGTAACTGCACACACAGGGGCTGCGTGGGAAGCAGAATCCCGGTGATTCTAGACGCAAGGGCTGTCGCACTCACCCACCAACCGCTTTCCCGGGGCTTCTACCAAGCTCGTGCAAGAAAGATCGGAAACAGAAAAAGACCCAAGGGACGCTGGAGGGCACAGACACGAACCCCACAGCTTCTCGACCCTTCTCCCCGGTGCAGCAAACAGAATGCTGGGGAGGGCCAGGCCCAAGGCCCAGGGGAAAGGCTCTCCTCTTGGGGCTGTCCTCCCACAGAAGGGGCTGGAACCCAGCGTAGCACCCTGCACTGAGGCAAAGCAGACGCCCACTGCCCACCACTGGGGGATGGTCAGGAAACTCCACCACCTCGACTTCACCTGCCCACGGAGCAGAATGTGGCTTCAAGGAAGAAATGCTGAGAAGCCCCATCCTGAAGGCGCAGAGGCCCCCAAAACTGAGGCTGAAGTGAGAACTGAGAGACCTTCCTGGCCTTACCCCAGGGCACGCATCAAATAGCAGCCAATGTTAGGCCCCCTGGTGAGGGTCCAGGATATGGAGAAGCCCCTCACTCTGGTGCAGGTGCCAGGAACTCGAGGGCCGAGTGTGGCAGAGCAAGGAGAGACCTCTGTGCATTCCAGCCCAAAGCAAACCCAGGGAGCGACACTCACCCAGGGAGGAGACGGGAGTCCACGGGTACCAAGGTGATTCTAGCAGCAAAACTTCCCACCCACCCACAGCCCATCAGAAGACACAGGCCCATTTCCTCCACAACCACTGTTTATAATCAGTCCCCCTGGTCATCTTCTGTACAAAGGCCCACACTCAATAAATGTACCACGAGACACACAGGCTGTATCAACAGATGACCACCGTCAAGAGAGAGGGCAATCAGCCAAGCCAGGCCCAGAGATGATCTGGGTCTCGGAACTCTCAGCCAGGGATTTAACCTAACTATGATCAACCGAAGATAGAGGACAAAACGAACAAGACATGTAAAACAGAGAAATTGTAGCAGAGAAATAAACAGTATGCAAAAAGAATAAAATAGAAATGCTAGAAGTATTTTTAAAAAATCAGAGATGAAGAATTCCTTCAACAAACTTATCAGACATTTTGATACAGCAGAGGAAAAAATGTCACTGAACTTGAAGTTAGGTCGATTAAAACAACCCAAGAAAAGACAAAAAGGAAAAGAGACTAGGGGAAAAAAGAAAAAAAACAGAACAGTTTCCAAGAGCATGTCAAACACTGTACTGCATGTGACTGCGGTCCCAAGAGAAGAGAGAGGGTGAGGCCCTGGGCAGAGGGTCACCCACAACACAGCAGCTGAGAGCAGACCCAGACCACAAGCAAGCAGCCCACCCCGGGGACCACAGGCTGAGACCAAACGAAAGACACTGAACACATCCTACCTGGCCAAATATTAGAAACCAAAGAGAACAACGAGACCCCGAAGGAAACAGAAGAAACGTGTTCATTGCACACACGAAAACAAGAGTCAGAACCAACGTCTTACAGGAAACTCTGTGGGCCAGCGGGCAGTGCAGGGCATCCATGCTGTCCACCCAGAATCCCACAGCCTGCGCAAGTGCCTTTCAAAGCAGAGCAAAGGAAAGACTTTTAAAGATGAATAAAAGCTGATTGTTTTATCCTAGGTATTAGGATGAAATACCACTACTGCAAAATATATTTAAGAAAAGTGAGTATCATTTCAGGCAGAAACAGTATGATACTCATGATAACAGAAGCATCTTTGAATCCACACAGATAAATGAGGAATGAAGAAAATCACAGAGAATTTTCATACAATCTCCTAGAACAAGTGAGGTCATGTGATCAGAGGGTGCAAGGTTAGTATGCAGACTCAGTTTAATGTTGTACACCTTCAACAGAGTCAGAAATAGAGAAACTAAAAAGTACTATCTGAAATAGCATAAGCTAAAAACAGACAAAAGCGAATGCCTATATCTAAATCTATCAAGACATATTCAGGATCCATATGCTTAAAACTGTAAAATACTGATGACAAAAACCAATGAAACCTTGTAACTGCAGATACACTAAGTGCATAGATTCAAAGACTCTCTATTTCTTAGATCTCGGCTTTCACCAAACTGATCTATAGAAGCGATGCAATCCACAGCAAAACATCACAGACTATTTTTTTTTGTAGAAATTCAGATTCTAAAATGTAAAGAAATGAAAATGCAAAGAACCTAGAGGACCAAAACGAGACCTGTAGAAGAAGATGCAGGAGATCTTTTTGAGAGTGAGACAGTCTTCTTAGATATGATATCAAAGCACAAGTCATAAAAGAATCAGTGATAAATTTGACTTTATCAAAATCTGTCAAGAGCCAGATTGGAACACTCCTACTCTCTTATTCAGATTGGGACCTACGAGAGAGCTACAGAAATCTCGACTGCGGGCTATTGCTGTAACGGAGGTGAATACCTTAACAGAACAGAGGGGACAGTTCAGAAATAGCCCTAACATGGATGGTCAACTGACTTTGGGCAAATTGGCAAAGAAATCCAATTGGTAAAGAATATTCTAATCCACAGAACAAAATTCTGAAGAAAGATGAACCCCAGCTATGACTCACATTGCATGTAAACATTAGCTGGAAATTTAATTTTCAACTGAATTCAGACCTGCAGAAGAATAGGCAGGAGATCTCTCCGCAGGTGAGACAGTCTTCTTAGGTATGATATAAAAGCATAGGTCATAAAATAATAAGTGATAAATTTGACTTTATCAAAATCAAAAATTTAGTTCTTTTAAAGACACTGCTAAAATAACAAAGTGACAAGCTGCAGCTGAAAGAAAATATTTGCAAGATTTGTACTGAATAAAGAACTTGTATAAAGAATTAATAAAGAATGTTAATAATTCAATAATAAGAAGACAAAGTATCCAGTTTAAAATAGACAACTATTTGAACAGACATTTCATCAAGGAGGACATAAAATAGCTGCGTTAAAAGATGTTTCACAAGTCTATGCTTGTTTAATGCCCAAGGGAAGGCAGTGTTCCAAACACGGCGGGGGCATATCGAAGGACATGGGTGTCCACGTGGGGTTGGTCCCAGTGATCGAGCAGAGGCAGTAACAGCAGTAAATAATGATAGTTTTGGAATGCAACCCATCATATAAAGTAATACTGTGTGAATAGACAGTCAAATAAAAAACTGAAGACAAAAAAACACTCTTCCTTAGAGTAGGATTCCCACTGAATGAATGTAGAGGAAACAATGGAAAGAGAAAGGTCAGCGCTGGGCAAGTGCCCCAGTAACAGCTGCTCGAGGAAACCTGACTAGATAGGAAATGACGAAGAGGAACAGGCTGGAACGAGGCTGCACCTGGTCTGCAGGTACCCACAGGTTCCTATCAATGCAGGCATCAGAGAGGCCTCCCAGGTGACAGGACAGGTCAGCACCTGGCACCTGAGGGGACAGATTGCCTCAGAAGCATTCTCAGGCAAAATGCACAACCTAAGTCTATTTATATAGCACAGTAAGTTCTTAAAACTGACTGACTGCTGTCATCAAAGGCATCAGACTAAGACCTGTTACAGATTTGAGGGAATCAAGGACATTTGCCACTTAGAATTAGATCCTGGTCCAGAAAAAAAGAAGTTAGTGGGAAACTGAGTGAAATTTCCTCGAGTCTGTAAGTCAGGTCATTGCACTGGATCGGTGTGACTTTTCATTGTATCTTGGCTTTGTAGGATTCGAGGACACTGAACGGGGTGCATGCAGGAGCTCTCTGCACGAGTTTTGCAACACATATGAATCTAAAATTATTTCAGAATAAAAATGACACTTGGGAGAAAAATGCTAGTGTGATTAGTCATTGGGGAAATGCAAATTTAAACTGCAGCAGGATGCTACGCACCTATCTATGGGAGTGGCTCGCACTGGTGACACTGTGATAGCGGAGCTGACAAAGGTGGGAATAAGCTGAAGTTTCAAAGTTTCTGTATTGTGTTCAAGGCACAGAACACACGTTTACTCTTGGAGACATTCTGCACATCCGCAGGGCTGCAGCCACAACCAGCAACTGCCCAGCTCCAGGCCACCTATCAGCCCAACGGAAGTCCCACACCCATCCAGCAGCCGCTCCCGGCTCCCCACTTTATAACATGTGGGATTGTCCTAACCAGGCATAGCACGACACTAGGCACAGAAATGACAGTCACAAGGAAGCTTTACAGTCACGAGTCCCTGGATCCAGCAGGCATGGATGCCAGGCAGGACCACATGGGGAAGCCCCAGGAAGAACCGGGAGGCAGAGGAAAGTGTGTCGGAGTCTCGACTGTGGTTTTCCTGGGAAAGAGCAGGGAAAGCACGGCATGCAAATGAGCAGCTAGGGTTGTGACAGTCTGGATGATTCCAGCAGGCTGGGGGGAGGGTGGCCCTGCTGCAGTGTTCTGGGCTGCAGGAGCCTGATAAGCGGAGTGGGTGGGAGTCTCGGTTGGCGCATATGAGACATGCTCTCAGGCAAGCTGTGTGCTGTCTGGAGGAATTAGCTAACTCTGGGAGGGGCAGTCCCTCCCTGGGTCTGCAACAAGCCAAGATGTCAAAGCATCATATGATACAGAATAGAAAAGCCATGATTAACACACTCCCTTCTCCAGCTCCTGCAACCGCTAACCTGCTTTCTGTCACTTTGGATTGGCCTATTCTGGACATTTTTGTAAATGGAACCATACAGTCTGTGGTCTTCTGTGTCTGGCTTCTTGCATTAACCCAGGGTTTTCAGATCCCAGCCTCCTTGTAGCGGCATCTCTCCTGCCTTTCCATGGCAGCATAATACTCCGCTGGGCAGCTGTTCCACATGTGGCTTATCCGTCCAGCCCCTGGTGGGCATCTAGGGGTTCCCACATTCCTCTGTAAGGAATAATGCTGCTGTGAACGTCCCTGTGCACAGTGTTACCTGGACACCTGTTTTTGATTTGGGTGTGTGCTCCACGTTTACCTCTGAGGCACTGCCCACGGGCCACCTCGTGGCTGTTCCAGTCTGCAGTCTCGCCAGCAAGTATGAGGACCCAGGTTTTCCACGTCCTTCCAGACTGGTTATGTTCTGATTGCATTTGTTTATTATTTATAGCCATCTGTGGTCATACTTTGTACATTGCTGGGAGGAAGGACAAATGGTCCCGCCATGTTGGAAAATAGCTGGGTGGTTTCTTCTCAAGTTCAGCATATGCACACCCAGGACTGAGTAATGGCCCTCCTCAAGAGATGAGATGAAACACATCTGAGAGGAGCCCAGCAGAGATGAAATACATGTCTACACAAAGACCCAAGTGCAATTCTACTTAAAATCACCCCAACCTGGAAACCACCCAAACACGTCCATCAACCAATGAAGGATAGCAGAGCCTGTGCATCCAGATGGCACGCTCAGCCAAGGAAGCCAATCAGCCACTGCAGCCTTGGGAGCCGGTCTCCAACAGGGTTCTAAGTGTGCGAAGGAGGACGGATGACTTAATTCTTTGGACCTTCTGGAAAAATCAAAACAGAAACAGAAATCCTATCATTGAGGGCCAGTGGCTGGGGAGGAGCAGGACTGGACTGCCCAGGGGCTGGCTCAAGAGTGATGGAGATTTTCTTGATCGTGGATGTGATGGTCACTTTGAATGGTCAACTCGAAGCCAACAGGCTTCTGGGTGTGTCAATGAGGGTGTGCCTAGGCATGATGGCAGGTGGGGCAGCGAACTGCCGTGGAGACCCCTGGGCTGTGCCCAGTGCTGTGGAGTGTGCACTGAGGAAGGCTACGGGAATGGAGCAGAGACAAGCCAAGAGAGAGGCGAGGGCTGGAGCTACCAAGCCAGAGATGCCCGACGTGGAGCTACAGGACGTGCTTGCCCACCTGGGGGTCGGGCATGTTTCGCCCCAGCCCTTCTTTCCGGGCCCCTGTTTTTGTGGATGGAAATGTTCACTCAGTGCCTTCACCTACTGGACCGTGTCAGGCACTTCTGATCTTTACCGGAGCTCCCTGTGCGAGCTTGCCCCGAGTCTCAGAGGCGACTTTGGACTTGGACTTTTAGGCAATCTTGGAACTGTTGAGACCACGGGGGCTCTGAAAGGCACAACATGCATTTTGCACTGTGAGATGGTTGTGAGCTTTTGGGGGCCAGGGCAGAATGTTATGGTTTGGATGTGAGGCGTCCCCCAAAGCACACATGTGGGACAATGCAAGAAGGTTCAGAGGAGAAACAGTTTGGTCATGAGAACCTTAACCCAATCAGTGAATTCAACCCCTCTGAAGGCAGGTGGGTGTGGCTGGAGGTGGTGGGCACTGGGGTGTGACTTTGGGGTACCTATTTGTATCTGGCCAGTGGGTCTTTCTCTGCCTTCTGATCTCCGTGTGAGCTGTGTCCCTCTGCCACACTCTCCGCCATGATGTCCTGCCTCACCTTGACCCTGAGGCATGGAGCCTGCCTTCCATGGACTGAGGAAACTGAGCCCCTAAGGAAACGTCCCCCTCTACAGTTGTGCTGGTCAGGTCTTTTAGTCACAGCAGCGAAAAAGTTGACGTAAACAGTGGAGATAGCTCTGTGTTTATCAAAATGTACCGAATCTTAAAATGGGTGACTTTTATTGCAGGTAAACTCCCCCACAAAGGTGCAGGAGACCCAGTTCTCTATCCCACACTCTGGAAGGATCTGTGCCCTGTTGCTTCTCCCAGAGGGTGGGCAGCTGCTCGCTGGCTGAGGCTCTCACAGTGTTTGGAGATGTCCAGGGAGTGCAAGGACCATGTTCTCAGGGGAAACGGAGCCAGCGCCCACAGAGGCAGCAAACACACACAAGGCTGCCTTTTAAACTTGGTGTTATGGGTCACCTTCTCCCTCCCCTCTCTTCTTCCACCTCCCTCCTCATCAAATTGACTTTTTTCCCTCTAAATCTGAGCCCAAAGAAAAATAATCTAGTTGTCTGAAGGTCCCCGGTAGTTGTATGGTTATTGATTATAGAGCAAAATATTATTCACGGAAACTTCCTAGCAGAAAACACAGTATTCCAGGCTCCTTACACAAACATTTTTAAAGAAGAAAGATTAGTGCAGACACTTTTCCCCTTAGGCATTCCAAGCCTCTGGACCTCCACGTATCTCCCCTGGCCAGGGTGTGTGTGGCTGTGCCCAGCTGCTCAGATCAAGTACAGATGGATTAAGCAAGTGGGAGTCAGACCCGCCTACGGCCTTAGAGTTGGATCACAGTTTACAAGTGAAATGGCCCTGCGTGGCCCAGGGCTAGAAGCTGACTCTTACCCTCTGAAGCTGGGGTCCGTGAATGTTCCTAGGGGCCTGGGGTGGGGTGGGCTGGAGCAAGTATCTGTCAAAATAAAAAATAAATAAAGCTAGTTTCACTTTATTCTCAGAGTTCAGACAACATCTCCCGGGGATTAGGTGTGAGGGACTTTGGAAGAGGAGGGAAGAAGAATCCTCAGTGTAGATGAGGACAGAGAACTTGGGAAGAAGGCTGGTGTGGCCCCGTGAGGCCCTGTGCACTTGTGGCCAGATGAAATCCCGTACCCTCGGCGGCCAGTAGAGGCGGGAGCTAGGTACCCCTGAGCTGCTATTAATTCTCCCCTGGGAGACACTAAGAGGGAAAGTGGAGTAATTAAAAGTTTTTAAAAATGTAAAACCTGGGGCTGGGTGTGGCTAGGCAGTAGAGGGCAGGCTCCGCCCCGTGAGAGGCCCTAGGCTCAGGCCGGGCACTGGGGGAGAATGAAGAGATGAAATGAAAAGCACAGCCCAGAGAAGTGACACAACCCCCACGTCCCTGCACAAGCACGCACACACACACACACACACACACACGAGTGGGCAAGACACACACGCCTCCTCCAACCAGGACATCCAGTTGAGCCCTCTCCTGGTCCCTTGGGAGGGGCCTGCAGCCTGCGCCTGCCTGCCCTGGTGACCTCCATAAAAGAGAAATTTGCCATGCGTCCAGAAGGGCTCCCCGAGCAGATGTCTTTGATGTGTTTTTATATTCGAGATACAATCAGAGTTTTGACACACAAGTTTAATTCCAAGTTTATTGCTTTAAACATGTTAGGTCAGATCTGTGTGTTTATTTAGATACATGTGGAGGAATTTTCAAACCAAATTCTCAACTCATGGATTTAAAGTTTTCTGAAGAACATTTTGAAACATGTATAAAGTTTTTAATTTAAGATTTGCTAAAGCTCAAAAATTTCATGGGGAACAGAGACCACAACTTGTAATTATAAAATATAGGGAACAATAAATTCACATGACCTTTTCAGAAAGTTTTGGACGAGGTCACCAAGGAGCAGGTCCCTTATGAAGGTTGGGCATTTGTGGCCACCGAAGACCCCTGCACATGCTCAGAGCTCAGAGGATCACTCTGCGTGTCCTTCAGGGTCCCTGCCTTTTAAAATGCCACCAGCATGGGAGTGTGACAGGCGCTATGTCCCTACGTCCCTGCCAGGGGCCTGGAGTGCTGAGACATCTTCCTGTTGGGGAAGGCTGAGGGTCCTCACCCAACCTAACTTCACAGTGAGAAACTGAGTGTCCCTCTGGACAGGGCCCTGCCCAGGGCCACCCTGGTAATGGCAGACACAGGACCCAGCTCCTGCTGCTCATTTGTATCCCCTTTCTGCCCTATTTGCAGACCTGCTGTGACTGGTCGTGTAAATATTTTTTTCTTGGGTGGTAAAACAGCATTTAAGTGGCTTGCCTTTCTGTGCTTGCCAGAGCCACGCTAGAGGATCTGGTCTACCACCCCCACAGCAGGGCTGGCCCCTGGTATGCTCTGTGCCCTGAGTTAGTGGGACCTGTAGCACCCACGTCCATTCCTAACCAGTTAGTTAGTCTCCACTCTCCATCTGGAATGTTCCACAGAGGGAGCATTTTCCGCATAGCTACTCCTCTACTTGAGGCATATTCAGTAAGAAAGGTTGGTGCTTAACTCTTTTCCTTCATTCGCCAGTTCTCAAAACCATGAGTCAATTTCCTAGCAACAGCAAAAAGTTACCATTAAGATTTTTATCTGATTACCATGAGAACCTGCAGATTTTACTGTTGGACGCGTTCCATCTGGGCAGTTACTCTTCGCGTAGATGCTCAGCACCCCCCATCTCTTTGTGTCTCTCCTGGTCCTTCCGACGTGACCCCGTAGGCACTGACCTCCGCCCTGCCCTCCCCGAGGAGACAGCCGGGGTTTGTCTGGTTCAGACCTGGCCCCAGACCTTAAGCCAACCATTTCCTCCAGGCGAGAGTGGGAGCCCCACCAGCAGCGAGGTCAATGTTCAAGGTCTGCTCAGGGATCAAGACCAGGAAATCACTGTTTAATAGAAAGTGCATCCTGAGTCTAGATGGATGAGCCAACACACTTAGAATTACATTTTTACTTATTTTATGTTTGTATCCATTTTCCTTGAGCCGAAAAATCTTAATTCCCAAAGACATGGACAAAATTACTTAGCTTACGACATAGTCTCAGAACAACTAAAACTATTTCACCTCTTTTGCAGCCACTTCTGCCTTGGGAGGGCACCCGCGAGGGTCTAGATTAAGTGACAGTGCTTTAAAGCTATCTTGCAGTATTCCTATAAGTACATTTGAATTTGATTTTGACTTTTTAGGGATTCCTACTTTTTTCTTTAAATTTTGAACTAGTTTGTTCTAGTTATGTAAAATATCCCTATGGTTCCAAAGCCAAACCCACAAAACAAAGGAGCCAGCCTCAGTTCCAAACCCCTACACCCTATTCTTTCTCCCGCTGCTTAATGTCTGCTTTGATCTTTCCATTGTTAATTTTCACTGAAATCTGATAAACATTGCAAATTTAAAAATCAAATGAGTTTGTTGCAAGAGCAACTTTGATCGGATTAAAGACATGAATGTGTGTGCCCAAGGCTATTGCTTGTCCCACATTGCAAGTGGCTGTCAGTGAGGTCAAGAAATCCATGTGGTGTGGGGGACCCTGGTATTGGCCCTGCTGACCAGGCTGTCCCCATCAGGTTCCATTACAGCATAGCACCCATGCTGGCTAGTTCAGCAGGAGGTGACTTGTTGGAGGACAGGAGGGAACCTTCTATGGAGTCGCACTGATCTCAGTCCTGCTGTGGAATGGGAGATACTGCCTTGTGCATCAGGAAAATGGTGATTCTGGACCCACTCGGGGTGGAGGAGCTTCCCTCTCCAGGAAACGGGCACCCATGCCATCTGGCCAGTAGACACACAGTGCAGGATGCCGGCCCCCAGAAGACCAAACAGCTCTGCCCTGGGGCTTGCCAAGGGCAGCTCCCCTCCCCCTTTCCACATGCCCAAGAGTGCCTCTCCCAGATCAGGGCTGCCAGGGCCCAGGGAAATCATCCTGAGCTTCCATCCACTGCAATTCAGGAAGAAAGGGGGAAAGAAGGATGGACAGGAGGCTGGGGCCTGGGCACGGGGGCGGGGATTGCTGTTAAATACTTGTGATGGCAACATGAGTGGTATGATGACAGGACCCCAAGGTGAAGTCATGTCGTGTGTCCCGAGTGAACTCTGGGGGACATTTCAAGATGATTTATTTCAGGTGAGTCTTGCCTGCATGTGATGTGGGCCCTGGACACTAGGTTCTCGCCCTGGGTGAGTGCAGCTCCATCCTGCCGCTGCTCCTGCTGGGATTTAGGCAGGGGATTGGCTCTGGGTTTTGACTTCCAGAAAGTGTTCTGAGGCTTGTCACCAGGAATAAGTTGTATTGTACACCAGACTTGAGGAACATCTTCATTCTTAAGCCCTGAGTTTTAGGATTGAAGACGGTTGCCTTTTCAGCCATGGTCCCCCCACTGGTGGCTTTATGGCCCAGGGAGCACAAAGCATTGCAGAAATAGAGGTGGGAGTATAAGGCCAGGAGCTGTTTGTCCACGCAGAAACGTGTCTCCCACATTCAGCAAAGCAACACAGGGACCCCTGCTATTAATACAGACATGCTACAACTTCCGCACGATTCTCGAGATTCTCCACTCCTGGAACTTGGGGCTCCTGAAAAGAGTGGGCCACATTCACTGTCACTGGATCTAAATAGAACAACTTCAGATGAAGGTGCTCCGATGCCTGTTGTGCACGTGTAGCGGGTGCTGGGTCTGTGGGGGACTACTGCTAACAGGGAAGCAGAAGAAGGTGCCTCGCTGAGGACGTGCTGCTTGGGGTCCATCATTAGCAGCCTCTAGACACCTTTATCTAGAGGACTGATTCTGTCACAGGAGTGCAGGCTTCTGTCATCAGCTCGAGCTTTGCAAAGTTCTAAGCTCAAGAGGAGATAACAGCCCACCAGATCATTGGGGAATGCACACTGGAGCCTTGTAAAATACCTGACTTACGTCTCTTGGCTCCATCGAGAGCCTCATACAGCTAAACCAGGCAGCGTCTGCTGGAGAGCACGGGAGCACTCACCTGGGCAGGTGTTTTGACCAAAGGTAGCAGCAGTGGTATTTGAATGGATAAACATGTGGTTTTACATAGCTCCTGAGGTTTGTAATTATTTTTCTGATTTGATAACTACATATTTTATTATCCTCATTAAACCCAAGGGCCATGTAATCCTGTCCTAGTATTGAAGACTGTCCCTCAGTGACAACTCAAACAGTGTCACATTTTAGCACAGCAAAATCAATGCCAAGTGAATAGCTGTCAAGTTCACATGAAAACATGCCAGCTCCTCTCCCTGCTGCTCTAAGGACGACAGGCAACAGGGGGATCTTTCAGAATAACAGATCATTTTTTTAGAAAGTCCCATGAAATAAAGTACTTATTTGAATACATGATTTTCCACACACAATAAAGAATAAATATACCAAGAAGTACATTTCCTCCTGAGTCCTCACTGAATGGCATTCCACACAGGTCAGAGTGAGCCTGGGTGTCCTGCTATAGATGTTCTCGTACAAGCACAGTTTTGGGCTCAGGTTATTAATACATCAGTTTTATTAGCCTCATCTTGGTTTTTAAAAGAAAAAATCCAAACTACATCAATAACATGAGTATCGTTTCCTACATTCATTACTTTTTCCTTTGCATTCCAACTCCGCCAACCCAGGAACAGGACTGAGCACGACCTCCCCTTCCCCACTGCTGGTGGCCTCCGAGGTACTCCTGAATGTCACGGCCTCATTTACTTAGGGAAGTGGTCCTTGGTGTCCAGGTAAGGACCTTGAGGAGCTAACCAGCAGCAGACAAAAGGCATTCTAAAATCCCCCAAGGAAGGCTTTCCCCACCTGCTCACCACCATCCCAAACTCATGTTGTAATTTGCTGAAGTATTTAAATCTAGAAAAGATGGGACACTGAAGGTGACCAAGAGTTGAGCTGAGCTTCTGGCTGTGAAAGTTGCAAGGGTCCACTGACATCTCAGAGGGAATCCTCCACATCCGTGTCCCCAGGCAAAAGAGAGCCCCAACCTGTTCTGAGCTCTCTCTCGAAGGCACCCTGGCCTCTGTCCTGCGGGCAGGGAGACCCCTCAGCTGCTCAGGATTCTGGGCTGGGCTGCTTTCCTTTCCTCTAAACTCTGCCTGGTGCAGCTGGAGGAGAAAGAGAGACAGAGAGCAGCACACAGAGGCCGAAGGTGGGGGTGGGGCGGGGGCGTGCCCAGCAGACCACAAGCGCAGCTCTTCTTGAAAATGCCTTCAGTCTGGAGCGGGGAAGGTGCACCCAGCTGACTTCGCCCAGGCAGACCCTGTGGCTCCTGGGATTCCCCAGCCTGAGCCGCAAGGTGGTTGTTAAGGAGTAGCAAGTCCCTGCCCTGGGGCTCTGAGCCAGCGGGGAGAGAGGCCAGCTGTGGAAGGGGCAGGCCCTTTCCATCCTCAGGGAGGCTGTCCCCAGCATGGGACGCTGGGGACTTGGCTGCAGCTCTTTTGTTCCTCAATTTTTTATTTGAAAAAATTGTAAAGAAAGGGAGGAGGAAAGCTACTTTGCTGGTCTGGATGAGCTGTGGAGTGGAGGAAAGAGTGCCATCAGGCCGGGTGGGGCTGGGTGGGCTACTGTAGAAGGACCCTTTAGTCAGGGGATGGTGAAACCCTGGGTCTCCAAGAATCTGCAAATAGCGCTGTATGAGGGCCTGCTCTCCACAGAGCGCCGCCTTCTTTGAGGACTGTGGAGGAAGACGTCCTTACGCTGCCGGAACCCTGGCCCTTGGAGAGGGGTGCAAAGGGCCTGCCAGAGCCCTCCACAGGTTCCCTTCTGCTGGTCTCAGCCCGCGGGCCCCACCTCGCGGCCCGCTGCCTGTCCCCAGGACCGGCCTAGGCCGAGCACTCATCAGCCCGGGTTCAACTTCAATAAAAAGGCCCCGTCTGCCCCGGATCACGCGGCTCGCCTGACAGCCCCTCTTAGGCCCGGGCCTAATTGAGCCCGGGTCACCTGGGAATAGGTTCAAAGGCCTCGACGCTGTAAACCACCTCCAGGCCCCGAGCCAGAGGGCCGGCGAACAAAGAGACCCCGAACCACTTCAAAAGCGCTGGCGCTCGGCATCCAGATGGCGCGGGGCCGGGGTCCACGGTGTCGCCCTCCGAGGCAGAGCCCCCAAGCTCCGCAGCTCTGCGCTCTCCTACTCAGAGCTGCCCCATGGCGCCGGCGTAGGGGACGCTGGGCCCTGGCGGCCCGCGCAGCTCCCAGAGCGTCCTCTGGCCGACAGGCGAAGTGGAGGGAGAGAGCGGAGGCAGGGCGGGTCAGGCAGGCCGGGCGGGCGCCCCAAGCAGCGCCCAGCACCGTGCCAAGACCCGGTGGGCCGCGGCGGCGGCACCGCGCACACAGGAGACATTCGCTGTGGCGCTCAAATGCTAAAACATTTAAGGGGAAAGCTCGGGAAGACGTCGGGGACTGGGCTCCTCAGCAATCGGGGTAAGAAACGGTCCCCAACACGTGGACTGGCCCTGGCGGATGGCGTCTCCAGGGATCCTGAAGTTCGGTCCGTGGGGGTGGGCTTCTCTGCGGACACCCGAGTGTCCGCACCGCCCCGGTGAGCTCCGCTCTTTCCAGGCCCCAGTGTGTGGACCGCGGCGAGGACTCGCTGCGCGCCTGGGGGCAGCTAAGACAACTGGAATCTGGGCTCCCCACAGGCTCCGGGTGCGTCCTCACGTCCCTGGAGCGCATCTGGGGTGGGACTTGCCCCCTGAGCCTCTCACGGAACTCTGCGACCCAGCAGGGCGGATCTCCACGGTAAGGGGCAGACAAAGCCAGGCCTGGCTGGGCCTAAGGCTCAGGGAGGCTGACGGGCGGTCGAAGGGGATGCCGGCAGCTTTCAGGGAGGAAAAACGGCAAAACTGAAAGTGCCGCGCCGGGGGGCGGGGGCGGCCGGCGAAGGCCCCAGTACTCGTCCTGCCCCCGGCCATGGTGGCCAATCAGCGCGCCGCTGTTGCTCCTGACAGCTATTTAGCAACCCAGCCGGGCTAGAGTTTCCAAAAAAGTTAGAATAACTTCCTCTCCCGGAGACCTCGGTTTTGCACAAACCGGCCCGAAATCAGAGCCTTTCCAGCAACCCGAGAGCGTGTGCTCAGCGGCCGCGGGCTTGGCCAGCGGCGCCCGGCGCCTCCAGCCCCACGCGCGCCGGGCGGGCGTCATGGAGGAGGGCTCCAGCTCGCCCGTGTCCCCCGTGGACAGCTTGGGCACCAGCGAGGAGGAGCTCGAGCGGCAGCCAAAGCGCTTCGGCCGGAAGCGGCGCTACAGCAAGAAGTCAAGCGAAGATGGCAGCCCGACCCCGGGCAAGCGCGGCAAGAAGGGCAGCCCGAGCGCGCAGTCCTTCGAGGAGCTCCAGAGCCAGCGCATCCTGGCCAACGTGCGCGAGCGCCAGCGCACCCAGTCGCTCAATGAGGCCTTCGCTGCACTGCGCAAGATCATCCCCACGCTGCCCTCGGACAAGCTCAGCAAGATCCAGACGCTCAAGCTGGCCGCCAGGTACATAGACTTCCTCTACCAGGTCCTGCAGAGCGACGAGATGGACAATAAGATGACCAGCTGCAGCTACGTGGCCCACGAGCGCCTCAGCTACGCCTTCTCCGTGTGGCGCATGGAAGGCGCGTGGTCCATGTCCGCCTCCCACTAGCGCCGCGCCACCCACCTCCGGACCGGCGCACCAGGGTAGGTGCTGTGCGCGCGATTGGGCGCCCTCCGTTGCAGGGGCGGGCGGGCCGACCCCAGGGTGTCTGGGGCCTGAGCATCCCTCCTAGTGGAGGCCCGGCGGGCCGCGGCAGGGCGAATAGGGTGCGCTTTCTCTCCTAAAGATGGATGAGGGGCAGCCCGGCAGTTTCTAAGACCCAGAGGCACCCTGGAGGCCTTTTGCAAAGCGTGTCAGTTGGGGACCCACAGACTGGTGACTTCCAGCAAGGTCCAGGAGTACCTAGAGGAACTCTTGCATTTCCCATTCTTGGTGGTGTGTGTGGATGTCTGTGGATGACTGTAGGGGAGACTCTCCTAGGACCCGTCAGGGCAGGGAGATGGTGATCCTTTCCACCCCTCCGAGCCAGGGTGGCCAGGGGAGCTGCTGAGAGAGTCGTGTCGGACTTGTTGCTCTGCCCTTGTCGGATGGAGCGGGCAGAGTGCGCTCTTCGTGCGGACACTCAGAACTCGCTGGCTGCTCCTACAGGGAGTCCTGGCCTGCGCTTTGGGTGGCCCGTCCAGTGGGTGCAGAGATGCGGGCCTGAGGCACTGGGGTTTACCCTCAGTGGACAGGAGGACGCTGTCCTGCGCTTGCGCCTCGGGTGTCAGAGGGGCGCAGAGCGGAAGACAGGCTCTATCCTGGAGCACAGGAGACCCGGCCTAGCGCGCAGAGCGGAGGGTGGAGCAGACCTGGCGGCTGAGAACGCACGCCCGGCCGCGGATATGCAGGTGGAGGGGAGCTAAGAGCTGGGAGCCTCGGGGTCCGACCTTGAAATTTGGAAAGGAGGGCAGGGGATCCGTCTGTGTGGGTCCAGCGTACTGACCCGCAGGCAGGCGCTGGGGCTCCAGGCTGGGAGATGATGGGTCTGGGGGAAAAGAGGCAGTGTGCGCCGGGCCCTGCGGGGGAGAAGACCACCGAGATTCGGGGCAAAGACTCAGGTCTGGTTTCCTATGGAAGAGCGCTCAGGGCCCCCGCATCCGCTCCTTCTCACCAGACACCTACCCAGTCCCGTCGACAGATTCCAGCCGCGGAGGCGCCGTCCTCTCGCCGAGGCTGTGAGGCAGTGGGCACCTCTTCCCAGGGCCTTCGGCGGCGGTGGAGAGGGATCAGGATCTCTTCTTGCCGGGGGCGAGGTGGGGACGGAGAACGCGTTGAAAACCTTCTCACCTAATATGTTTTAATTTTCCGTCTTTGTGATACTTTTATAAAAGTCTCTGCTTCACCCAGAAAGAATTAAGACAAATCTAGAGCGGGTCATCCATTCTCCCAAAAGTATCCATTTCTTTTTCATGTGGTTTTGTAATATCAGCGGGGGTCCTGCTGTGGCAACAAAAGGGTCCAACTGCTGCAGGTTGGGTTTCTTTCTTTTTCCTTTTTCTTTTATTTCTGCATCACTGAAAATTTTCTTGACAAAATAGCCCCCTAAGACAATGACAGTTTTATCGTTTTAAAGAAGAATTTTTAACAGAGAATAACTGTGGGAATCTTCTGTCTTTGTCAAAAACAGATGGAAACTGTCTCAATCGCCTATTTCTCTAGGAATGAAAGTTTGGATTGGCCAAGTACTAAATGCTACAGAAGGATAATACATTAATTCTGGTTTTTGTTGCCTAAATTATGCGCTTTCATTAGTGACTTCCATTTACCCTTTATACCATCCGCAGTTTACACCACATCTGAAATAAGAAGAGACAGATGAGGAATGTCATCCTTTAAACACGCACACACACACACACAATCACACAGCTTTGTTTAAGGAGAATGTCAACAGCTTTATCCTTAAGACTACCCTCCAAAAATTACTGAAAAAAAAAATGCCAGGAGATACTGTCCCAATGAAAAATTCTGCAGGAACATTTAAAATTTATTTAAAAAATAATCTCACTCTGTAAAACGTAAGAGAGTCAATCACAGACCACAATTAAATATTAGATAAACACAAAGCGCAATACCTGTGATTAATAAATGAAAACTGTTAAAGGCTTGTTTGGACAAAAAGCCCTTCATGTATTAGATAACACACTTAGTTGGAGAGCAACCGATCTTTATGTGGGCATGTTTATTTTTTATATAATTGAATGTAATGGCTAAGGCAGATAAAGCCCGCTCTTTGCATAGTTGATACTGCGTACAAGAGGAGAGAAGGGTACAAGGAACCGTCTGAATCCTGCCTGCTTATCACCAGCAGGCGAGGCAACAGCTCCCTCCTCTCTCTCTCCTTTTTTTTTAAAACTCATTTTCTCTTTCAGCATACTCAGTACTAATTTGTTTGACTTCTGGAAATGTTGTTCAGTGGCGTGTGATTTATTTGTAATATTTCCAAGAAGCATTTATTACATGTATCAGCAAAACGTGTCTGGATATTTCCATACTTGGTAGGTGATCTTATGTCTAGTGAGAGATTTTCACGCACAGGAAGGCTGTGTGACCAACAGCAGGAGCAACAAAAGCCGAGGATGGGAGGCTCTGCAGGTGCTCCCCTTCACCTCTCTCCTGCTGGTGTTGCCCAGTCAGCTGGACTCAGGTAATTGAAAAGTCCCCAAAGGAGTGCTGAGCGTTCTGGTGAAATGCCTGAGGCTCTGAGAGGGTCAGAGCGCCTGGCTTGGAGGCGCGTGGAGGCCACCACTACTTACCAGGCGGAATGCGCTTGTTCTCTCTCCGCTTCCTCGTCTTCTCTTACCTTCTGCTGAGTCAGACTTGGCAGGCTCATTGCTTTTCCTTTCTGACAAGTCTTCTCCTTTGGAGAAAGCACCCGATCCTCTTACCACCCAATACACGAGAGCCTGCCTTGCCCCTCAAACTTGGCTTTCTGGAGATGCTTGTTGACTCCTGTATTGGGGATGCCAGCTGGTCTCAAAAGAAATTGAATTCCCTGTGGAGAAGAATGGAAATGCAGATCCCAGTGGAGCTTTGGACTGGGAAGAAGTGGAGGGCACGGCCGGCCGAGCTGCTTGGGACATGAGCAGTGAGGTGGGAGGAAGGATCGGCCTCCACTGGGTGCTTCCTGGCCCCTTAAATATCAGTAGTTGTTTTTCCAGTCTGGTGTCAAGGAAGTCTTGCTACTTACACCTCTGGCCGAGTGGGAGCTCTGGGGACGGGACCTGTGGGTGGCCGTTTGAGGCCATTTGAAATAGAAACCTTTATTGAGGTTTTTCTGAAAACACCTATTTTTCTGACACATCATGAGCCTGAAAGAACTGCTCTTGTCGGCCTTGCTCGCCCGTGTCCCGAGTTGCCGGCATGGATGCCGGATTCCTTTTGCCTGGCAGAAAGATCATAAAGTAAACTCCTTCGGTGAGGAGTACTGTAATGCATAACTTGAGTTTAAATCAGGGCTTTAAAAAAAAAACACAAATATTTTAATAAGACAATTTTAAAGGCTGAGCTTTTATGACAGTTTTTGAGCTGAGTATTTATATCAATCTATTCTCACTGGTGTCTTTAAGAACCCTGGGCATGGAGGCTGGAATGTCTGTTTATGTTTGTGTCTTTCCTGGGAAAGGATAAATGTGCTGCAAAAAGCAAACCAAAAGCAAAGCTCTCTGCTAGCAAAGAGTTCACAAAAGAGGCCATAAAATTCAAAGAAGAGATGGATAAGTCACTGTAGCCAAGAAATGGAGAGAGCAATAAAGAAGAAACAGGATCTGAGAGACACACACATGGGTGTTTTTAAAGTAAAGCCAAGACGAAACACTGAAATCAGAAACTGCTGGAAAAGATGTTCCACGTGGTCACCTGAGTCTGCACGTGTGCTGAGAACGCATAGAACTAAGCACGCATGCACACGCACGTGCACACGCGGGACCGTGGCACCTGAGCAAGTTCTGGGGAGTGTATCAGTGGGTGGGACCTTGTGCTCTCGTGTGGCAAGATGTTGTGAAGAGGGAAGGGGTGTCTACATTAATTTATCAGTAGCCTCATGAGAATCCACAACTATCTCAAAATTAACATTTTTAGAAAAAATATTCCATAAAATTTTAAAACTGTATTTAAATGAGCAAATTTCACAAAGAACTGTTACGGTGCTTTATTTAAGAGTAATTAACTAAAAATCTACTTTAAGCAAAATTTCATGCTTTTTTCCCTGATAGCATTTGCATACATAACTATACATCTCTTCAAAATGTGGGAACTCTTGATGTATTTTCAATAAATAATCCATTAGAAGTGATTTCTTACATTCTTAAGCAAGGAGTGGCATCCCAGAAACATGGAAGAAGAGGCACTGATTCCAACAGGAATACGTTTGTTCCTATTCCAATAGAGGAAGTATTCCGCAAACACAGTGGGGAAATACTCACCTGGAACTGATATACATTTTATTTTAGGGTATTAAACCTGTGTTCACTTTTGTCAAGTACACACAAAATTCTAAAGCAAATGGTGTGTAAAAAAATAATTCTCCAAGTAGCGTAGAGATTGAAGTTTTTGTACTTGGAGTCGCACAAGGTGAGAGGGAGAGGGCAGGGTGCGTGGCAGGGAGAAAGAGAACAGGCCCCGACCTCAGTCCCAGGAACATATTCTGCATCTCTGCCCAGTAGTGAGCCTTTGAATGTGTCTTAACGGAACGTTTGCTTTGGAACGGGAACAGTGACAGTGACAATGTGAGTTTCATGCTGATGTAAACTGAGGCACAATGGATTTCTTTTCTTCAGCGATTACTGACGGTTGTCACATCAAAGGGAGACTTGGATCTGAAACTGGAAAAGCCAGCACATAACTTTATTCCAACAGGAGGGAAATCTTTAGTGGTTAGTTGAAGAGTCCTTTGAACCCAAGCCGTGTTGACATGCTTAGGACGTCTGTGTCACTTCAGCTGCGGCTCCGCTGTTTGGAGTAGGTGAGGATCCTGTGATTCCCAGTGGGACGGACATGGTTTTGAGAGGGCTGCGGCTGCTGCTTAGGGACCCTCCCTCTGCCGTTGACGGGAGGAGGCAAGGCTCTGGATACCCAGGTGCTCCTGTGGAGCTGCGGCTTCCTTCTCACACCCCAAGAGCACTGACTTTAAAAGTGGAGAGACTCCTCCTTTGGTGCAGTGTCTTCGCATCTGTTACTTAAGCTCAGGGCAGGGCTGAGCCCAGGGCTTCCAGCTATCAGAGTCACTGTTGTGAGAAGGGCTTCTGTCTGTCTGCTCACAGCTGGCCTTCAACGTGGCTGCCAGGGTCTATCTTTGGGGGAGAAATAGTCCAGTTGGTTGCATTGCCTGCATTAGATTCCTGTTTATCACAGTTTAATTGGACAGCAAGTTTGTGTTTGTGGATGTGTAGGTCTGGGGTGTCACCGACAGGAGGATTTGGACAGATCCCCTGGTTTTTATTAACCCTTTGACTGTGACCAAGTGTTAAGACTTGCCCCAGCCCGGGGCTGAAGTTGGTGTGTGGTCACAGCCTGAGCCTTCCTGCAGCACCAAGCAGGGTGGCTCAGAGAGGGGAACAGGCAGGGTTTCGCCTTTTGCTGTGAGAGGGCAGAAAGGGCAGGGAGAGGGCAGGGCCCGGGGTCCTTGTGCTGCCTGCAGTGGAGAAGGCAGTGCCCAGAGTGCCCGTGGTTATGCTGTTCTCTGTCGCTACACAGACAAAAGCCCCCAGCCTTCCGTTACCTCCCTGTGACGGGTCCTGTTCTGCAGGCTCCAGAGAGCGCCTGCTTCTGAGGCAGGTGTGGGCTCCTTGCGGGGTGGCTCATAAAACAAGCAGACTCCCTGGAAGGCAACTCTACTGAGGGTTTCCAGGCCTGGCTCTGCTGTGTGCAGGGTGTTTCTTTGTGTCTCACTCTGATTTAACATGCTGTAGCGGACATGTGGGGCAGGCAGCATTTCCTTGCTATCTCAGATCTAGCAACAAATTTTCCCTTAGTTTCTGTCCAGATGATCTGGTTTGAGGGGCATGCAGAGGAGTCAGAAGCCCAAGGCTAGTTTCATCTTTGACTCTCTGACCTGGGGGTGGAAGAGCCTGCCCCTGTCATTTACTCCCTGACTCCAAGGTGGGGCGTGAGCCAGGCCAGCTACTGCAGGTGGCAAAATCACACTTCTGAGTCTCTTCTGGTAAGCACACGTGAATTTTTTTTTTTAAATTTAATATTCAGTTTTAGTTTTTGGCAGACACAACATCTTTATTTGTATGTGGTGCTAAGGATCGAACCCAGTGCCGCACGCATGCCAGGTGCGCTACCGCTTGAGCCACATCCCCAGTCCTAGGCACATGAATTTTAAATCTCATTCCTAATGATTTTGTCTTAATAAGTAAACAGTAAGGTCATCCTTGTTTCTTTGGGAGATGCCTGGGTGGCTGGGATGAGAGGGGGTAAGGCTGCTGTTTCTGTCTCAGGTTGGGCATCCGCGTGGCTCTGTGTCCAGCAGCGGAACCTCCTGACGTCAAGTCCTCATGAATCGCAGGCTGCGCGTGCACTGGTTCCCTGCTGGCCCAGACGCTCAGTGTGGGCCCAGCCTCGAGCGTCCTGTCTCCTGGGTGTGATCCTCTGTGTTGTTCCAGGGCTGGTGACTGTCTTCTTCGGCCGCGTTGTCCCCCCGTCCCCAGCCCAGCCCAGTCTGTCTCATGGGTTTGCTGCTTCTTCTCTGGGACAGCATCTGTTCGAACATTAATCTCAGAGGACCACATGAGGTTTCCCACCCCCAAAGCCCACAGTCAGGTCCCCAGAGCAGCATGAGGGACAGACACCTCCCAAGGGTCCTCAGTGCTCTGCCAGCTCTCTGAGACACAGAGGGGTGCACCCCATGCCCCCACCTGTGTCCCCGGCCACTGCTCTCCTTAGATGTCTTCACCACTGTTTTCTAGAAAATTTGTCATTTATCCTAGAGCAAAAATACAGTGAACCAACATCTGTGTCCCGAGAAGCCTGACGTGCCCTGTGTGTAGATTTGTCCCTTGTGAAATGACTGGCTTAGACTATGCCAAATCTGCAGGGACTTGGGTGACCTGCCAGAGCTGCCCAGGGCTGGAGTCTGTGGTGCTCTCGGGTGGGGCTGGGGTTGCCGCGTGGCCTCTCTGTGTGTCCACCGGGAGCCGCGAGCAGGCCGCCATGTGGGGCAGGTTGCGGCCGGGCGTCCCAGCAGTGCATGTCCTCGGACTCTGGTCTGGACCGTCTCCTGACAGCAGAGATGGTGCTGTAGTCGGGAGGCAAGCGGAAGATGAGCGGGCACGGTTCCTCTGCCCCTCCCGATGCCCCAGAGCCCTCCTCACGTGTTTTGTTGCTTTTCAAGGTGGAAACTTTGTGCTGTTCCGGGGTTGGATGGTTTCGCCTCCTCGAGAGTCCCAGCAACCCCGCACACGGTGGCCCGCTCTTCACGAAAAGAAGAGCTTTTTCAGGAACGGCAAAGCAAAAGAGAATATTGGGACACGAACAGGAAAAGTGATACAGGAAGAATTTCACAAGAATCTGGGGCACGGGGGGGGGGGGATTTGGGCCTCTTCCTAAGAAGCCAGCAGAGTGCAGGCTCGTGTGGGGCTGGGGGCCCCTCCGCTGCTGGCTGTGGAATCCCATCCTCTCTGCCCTCAGAGCTCCTCAGAGACCTAGAAGAGAAGAGTTTATCAGAACAAGCCTTCCCAGAAAAACCAGGCTTTGTAAAACTCCAACAGGGCCACCTCCATGCCGCTGCAGTGCTGCGCGGGCAGAGGCCAGGCGCGGGCAGAGGCCAGGCGCGGGCAGAGGCCAGGCGCGGGCAGAGGCCAGGCGCGGGCAGAGGCCAGGCACGGGCGGTTCAGCAAGGCCCTGCCACATCCGTCTCCCATCTGCTCCCAGACTTCAATGCTGCCTGTGACGGGGCATCCAAGAGACCACTGCAGTGCCTGCCTCTGAGGACCCTGCCAGGATCATAGGGGCCTCAGGTGCCAGAGAAGGCAAAAAGTCCCTGGAGCTGGGTGGGCAGGGAGGGCATCCAGGAGGAGGGTGCCGAGTGGCCCGGGCTGCTCAAGGGAGCTGCAGATCCCCTCCTGATGGTGGAGGAAGAGGAGGGACCCCGTGAGCTGCCCTGGAGCTGCTGGGCACAGTCCCCTCTGGTGGCTCAGTGTCTGAGTGTGAGCCCAGCCTGACTGGGCCCTACTCAGGCTCAGTGTCCACCAAGGCCAACGAGAGGTCAGAGTCACTTTAAAAGCCTCCTGGATCTGAGGTGGCTTCCAGAAGATTGTGCCCAGCCATGGCTGAGGTTTGTGGAGGAAACGGAACCAGCTCTGCTCCGAGGGCTAAGCCAGCGCCGGGGTCGGGCGGCACGGCCCGCAGAACGCAGGACTCCTGAGGGGGCCAGACGTGCCCTCGGCAGCGGGCAGCACACCGTGCGGGTTCAGGGACGCCTGGGCGGGCGGCTGGGGCCTGCAGTTTTCTGAAACTTGCGAGTATTGTTCAGTGGTCATTACATAACCCCAGTGTTTCTGACCAAGGAGGAAAGGGAAAGCGCGGGGCGGGAGGGCGCTCCTGGCCGCCGCCGCTCGCTCGGGGCGCCTGCTCCCGCCCCCCTCACTCCAGCCTCTCTGTAAGGTTCTGAGAACATGTAAATGCTGCGGCTGCGTCCAATCAGCCTGACTCTTCACGATGGCTTTGGCCATTAATTTAAGTCACTGTTTCCAAATCAACCATGTGTGACCCTTCCCCAGAGTGAACATCTCTGACGTGGTATTTTTCTAATTTGAGAAATTTTAATTAGACAGAGACCAAAGTTCGTCGTCTCTGTAGGGGGCCCTTGGGAACCAGGCTGTGCTGGGCCAAACCCGCAGTCTGCGTCTGGGGTCAGGCCTGGGTAAGACCGCACTGCAGCCAGACGCGCAGAGAGCCCCCCCTGCTCTCGGCCCTGCATTCTCTGTGGGCCCAGGGAATGGCCTCTCTGGCTCTCAGCTTCCCGTCTGTTCAATGGTGGATTTCTAAGCACCGGGTGACCCCCGACACTGCTGTCCACGGACACCCAGAGCCTGAGGAGTGTGCAAACAACCACCTGTGCACGCTCACGGTAGCACTGCTCACCGCAGCCAGCGTGCAGACACGGCAGGGTCCCCGCTGAGGACCGACAGATCAGGGGTGCTCCATGCCCGAGAGAACAAGACTGGGCCACGAAGGGCAGCGCCCGTCCTGCTTCCTCATAGACAAGCCTCCAAACACTGTGCTAAGCTCAAAGCTAGTGGGAGACCAAGTCTTGTACGAGTCCACTCCTAGCAAGTGTCTGGAGTGTGACCTGCAAGGCTGGCAGCTGACTGGTGGCTGCCAGACGTTGGGGGCGAGAAGGGCAACAGGTGCGGCATCTCTGGAGTGACCACGAGCACTCAGGAACTCGACAGCAATAATGTTTTCACAAGAATGTAAAAGCACTTACTGAATCATATTCTACCAAATGGTTCAAATGATAAATTCTATATTATGAATACTTCTGCCACCACCACCAAAGATCTTTCTAAAAAATCCACTGACCCAGGCCGCAGGCGCCTCTGGTAACCCACAGGTCCTGAGGGTGAGGCAGGCCTTCAGCTTGGCCGCCTTCGAGTCAGTGCTCTTCAGCGACTCTCACCTCCCCTTTCTAACTCCGCCTCCCGACGGGTTCCTTAACGCACACACGCGCACACCAGCACCTCAAAGCTTGCCAACAGCACGCTGCTTCTTTGCGTGCCCGCTGGTTCCAGTGCCTGGCCGATGCCTCGGAGCCCCTTGGTGGCTGGCTGAGTTCTCATACTCCAGGGGGCGGGAGCTGAAGGACAGTGGCCCGAGGCTCCGTGCTGCTTGTGACCTACCTGCTGGACAAGAGCAGGGAGCATTTCCACGTCAGTGGTGGGGTGGCTAGGACCTGTCCTGCCTGCCTCAGTGACCGGGAGGACCCCTGGGGTGGCAGGGAGCGTCATCCACCCGTCACACCCAGCAGTGAGCTCTCCAGAGCCCAGCCTGTCCTTCCGGGGCTGAGATGGTCTTGGGCTGGTCCACGGGCTCAGAGACCATCCAGGGCTGGGGGCCATCACCACAGATGTGAGATTCCTGCTGTTCTTGTGTGTAGGTGCTGGTCCCAGAAGAGAGGGACCACAGAGGGTGGCACTAAGTCATTCTGGGTGAGTGGTTGGTTTTCTCTCTTTTCATCTTTTTCTTTTCTTCCTTCCCTGGTCCGTTAACCCTTCATATGCTCTTGATCCACCTGTGTCCCCAGGACATTGTCACAACCACCCTCAAAAGGGGCGGGCGAGGGGTTTGCTCTCAGCTTTCTTGGCCTAGATTCTACCCCATTTCTCTTCATCATCACCGCCTTGGTGGCACCATGCGATCAGGTGCCAAGGTGCCACAGAGGCCCAGTGGTAGCGTGGGCTGCAGGAGTGTTTGGATGTGCGAATCCAGACGGAGGCTCAGGAGCTCTCAGAGCAAGTCTCAGCGAATCGCGACGGGGTGAGCCAGCAGAGGAGAGCCTTCGGTTTGGGGTTGCCGTTCCCCATTCCTGGCCCTCTGCCCCCAGCTCAAAGAGAAGCCACCAGGGAGGGAAAGACAGAGAGGAAGCTGGTGGGAGGGCTGGAGAGGGGGGTGGCCTGGCTCCTGGCCTCTCCCCTGGCAAGCTGTGCAGACTGCTGGACCAGGCCTGGGCCTGGTCTCTCGGCCTCTACCCTTCCCGTGGCCTGGCTCCTCCCCTGCTGTGCGGCACAGAGCCTCCGGCAGAGCACGCAGCCCAGATCCGTTAGCTACTCACACGTCAGCACAGCACCCCGACTTTCCCTGGGGACCCTGCTCTGCTTTCTGACCACCTTTGCTCTCTCATAACTGAACCCGAGGCTCTGCCATGTCCTCCCACTGGCAGAGAGGACAGAAGGGGATTTCTATCCTGTGACATTCCCACTGTTTTTCAGAAACACCCTCCAGGGAGCGTGAGCTAAGTCGGTGCCTTGGGCTCAGAGTGCCCCTGCTCCCCTCTGTTCCCTGTTCCCAGTCCTTCTCCCTGTCCCCAAAGCCGGGACATTTGCCTCCACGGAACAAATAGCGAAGTCCTGCTTCCGGGCAGATCCCCGAGGCATGCATTAATTATGTCCCTTTGCGGTCCCATGGCTCTGTCCAGCACAGATGGTCACCGACAACTGTGGCCACACTGTGGACAGAATGCAGAAGCAGAACATGGACCACTGTCCTACAGGTCCTGACAGTGACCTCCGTGAATTGAGTGATGTGGGCTGATGTGGACTCTACTTCCGGTTTCCCCAGTATGGCGAGGACAAATCACCAAGGAAACAGTAACTCCAACCCAATTAAAATCTGAGCTTCTGTATGCTAAAATCCCATACTCTGAGACTTTTAATGAACTGGGAAGAAAGTGTTTGCAACCTATTTTACAGCAATAATTTTCATAGATAAAAGAGACCTGACATTTTTTTCAGAAGACGGTCACATAGTAGCCTACACAGGCAGAGAGTGTGAATTCACAAAAGAAGAGAATCGTTTGGCTATGAAACGTGAGAAGTGTTGAACTTAACAACAAAAACAAAACCGAAACAGGAGGACACTCTGTTACCCAGTGTTGAGGGCGGGGAGCCATCGTATCCCTGCCAGTAGGAAGATAAACTAAGACTTTCCTAAAAACACTTCCATAATAGATCAGAGAAGGTCTTAAATTGGAAGTGCCCCGTGAGTGGGCAGCTGCCTCCAGGAGGCCCCTGAAGTGAGTCTGGCAGGTCCAGCAACAGGGAAGCTCATTTCCACTCCCTGAGGTCAAGGGGGATTTGCAGTGTCCAGGAAGCGCTGTGTCCCCGCACTGGGGCCAGGCAGCAACTGCTGGAGGAGCAGGCCTCACCACGGGGCAGTGGCCACAGACCCGCCTCACCTGCTTCAGGTGGAAAGGGAAGGGCGGGTGCTTGCGGGGGTGGGGGCGGGTCCAGGAGGAACCGAACTGCCAGGGAGGGCTTCCTGTCTTCTCTGGGTGTCACTGCAGCTGCCTCCCTCATCTGTAGGGGACACGCCCAAGACCCCAGCCGATTCCTAGAACTGCGAGCTCCTAACCCCCCCCACACCATCTGTATTCCTGTGCCCAGGACAAGGGTATTTTATAAACCAGACACGGGAGGGCGTTACAACAATACACTTAGCAAAAACAAGGATGCATTGACATGAAGGTCGCCTGAATGTGGTCTCTCTCCCTTTCTCAGAACACAGGTAGCTCACCTCTTGGCCCACGGCACAGAGGGGTACCAAGGCGCAGAGTAGTATCATTGTCTAACCGCGATTGACTGCAGGTAACTGAACCGTGGAGACTGAAGTCCGGGATAAAGGACAACTACCATCTTTTCTAGATTTTTTACAAATGCCTTGCAAACGTTTGCAACTTGACAAGACAAACGCAGAGGTGGCCTGTGCATTTTAGAGGTGGAGGGGCACAGGCTCACGATAGTGCCCATCTCCAGGCCCACCTCCACCTGCACAAGTGCGCCCGAGAGCCCTGGAAGTGCCCCTGGAACTTTCACTCAGTGTCACACTCTGGATTCGCCTGAAGCAGCACAGGAGGGTGGCTCGGTGGCAGGGCACCTGTCAGCATGCGGAGGCCCTGGGTTGAAGCCCAGCACTGTAAAGAGAAGAAATGTCCTCACAGAGCATGCCCGGGCACCGTCTGCAGTCCTCTGCCGCATGCCCAGGCCCGGGCCTCCTGCGGGGCCTTTCCTGCCAAGGTAGGGGAATGTGTCGTCCAGAGGGTCCCAGCAGGGCCCGCTCAGCTCCCTGGTGGAACCTGTAGGCCCCCTTTGGCCACGAGGGCCATGCATCTTCCAGGTGCCCTTGCGATGGGAAACTGCTCAGGTGCAGGACTGAGCTGACCATCGCTCCCGGCACGTGCGTCCCGGCAGAACTCAGCGCCCTCCTTTGTCTGACTCTGACCCTCTGTGTCTGGGGACAGGTGTCCTTGATCATAAGCCAGTCCAGACCTGTGGAAGCCAGGGGTGAGAATGCAGTGAACTCACCAACTCTCGTCTTGACTGGAACCTGGAAGAGGTGCCTTCATGCCGACTCCCTGGCGGGAGCAGGAGAGGAGTCTCTCACCTTCTGCAGGGACCCTGTTGACTCTGCACTGGGGTAAAATGAAAGGCTTGCTCGGCGCCCCGGTCCCTGCCCCTGTGATGCTCAGAGAATGCTCAGGCCTGAGGAGAGGCTGGCCAGGCGCGGACCAGGCATCCTATGCGTGCCCTTCTCCAGGACCTGGTCGGGTCGGCTGTTTGCAGCCTCCTTCTCATGGAGTGAGTCACCAGCTGCGCCTCTCTAGGGGCTGGGGACCAACCCGGCTCTGCGTTTCCCACTTCCTTCAGATTCTTAGCCATAATCTAATTTCCGTTAGGCCTTGACTTCTTTCACACTCTGGGCAACATCTGACACATATTCTGGCAAGTTCTGGGACCATACTTGCCAAATGACCGAGTCCTTTTGAGAGTGATGCCTGACACATTTCTGGTGGGAGTGGCCAGAGGTGAGGGAGTCCCCAACACTCCAGGCCCCTCTTCTCGGCAGCCACCACAAACACACCGGCTCCGCTGATCTGCACGTCAGCCCCAGCTCCAGAGCACACAGGCCTTCTGCTGTGGAGACATCAAGAGACCAAGAGGTTAACAGCCCAGGGTCAGTCCCCACATCGGGCCTCCATGAATCAGAGCCGGCTGGGAGCAGGGGTGACTCAGAGCAGGGCTTTTTGTCTTTTGGCTGTGTGGATAAACAAAGCAGGAAAGTTTGAATGGGACGCCCTGCACACAGGAGGGAGGCGGGCTCCCAGCTCCAAGGGCGCCCACCCCACCCAGGGCAGGGCCCCTCTGGGGAGGGGAGAGGGAACAAAAGCTGGCCTCACTGGGTCCAAGCCGGCAGGACAGGGCAGAGAGGCTGGTGCCCAACGGGTGCTGCAGGCTGAGAAGATGGGGTGGGCAGTGTGCGGCCTCAGGTGCTCAGGGGAAGCCGACCACGGGGTCCCCCTGCGCTGTGGCCTGCCCAGGTCAGACTGCATGGACGGGGCAGGAACCACCCTGGGAAAGGCCCCTCCAGGATGCCCCCTTCCTTGAGCCTTGGGACCACTGAGGAGCAGAGGGCTCCTAAAGACAGGCACAGAGCTGTGAGGCTCCGGGGGCCTGGCTTCCCCCAGCTGGCCACAAGGTCCGGTGCACCCTGGTGGGGAGTGTTGGGGGAACCCGGTGAAGCGGCCCTTTTCTGCTGAGGGAAGTGTGCTGAGCAGCCGGACGTGAGGCTTGAGCATGGCAGGGCAGTGATTCACAGGAGGCCCCATGTCCCCAGCTCCGTGCACAAAGCAGGCAATGGGAAGGGCAGGAAGGGACCCAGGCAGTCTCTGCCTTAGCCCATTGTCTAAAGGTGACACTCCCTTGATGTGGAGCATGGCCAGCCTCGATTGAGGCACGTTGCTGTCTCAAACATCAGATAGCCATCCCCAACGGGGCAGGGGGCTCCCCGAGGGATGCAGATAGGACAGGTCCCAGCCACCTGGTAGCATTTCCTGTACTTTTACCAATTACTTCCAGGTGGCCAGGCTTGCACACCGCCGGGTGGAGGCTGGTCCCGCATCCTGGCCTCTGCTGGGACCCACCTGGGCAGGACAAGCAGGCGTCAGCCCAGGCATGGGAGGTTCCCGGTCTAGAAATGGGCAGAGAACCCTCACCTCCCCTCTTGGCCTGGCGTCCCCCGATGCCTGCACACCGAGCCCTAGAGAAGCCTGGCGTGTCACAGGTGGTCTGCTGTTACCTGCTGTGGCAGTATGCCCTCCTAAAGCCCTCACTTCCCTCGATGGCAGGCCGTGGAAATGTGTGGTGTCAATAAAGGGGCAGATTTCCATCCCTCAGTTGGTAGAGGACACTTCCCACGGCGTATGTCACATCCGCGTTTGTGATCAAGATGTCCATCTCAGGCAGGGGACATCCCGTTTCCGCAGCATCCTGCAGAGCCCAGCAGGGCACAGACAGGCCTGGTCCCTGGGCCCCACTCTTGCTGTTCTCGGAATAGTCAGCCAGGGTCCCTGTCCACACGCCACTCTATCACTTAAGCCGTCAGTGCAGTACCATGAGTCACATGCCCTGGGTGTCGGGCGTTACCTGGGCCTGCCAAGTGCCTGCTCCCTTACCCCCTCTACCCTGCGTGGCCCTCGGCCCTCCTGCTCTGCCTCTCAGTGGCAGCTGAGGCCTGGCTTCCAGCTCTGTGGTGCGCTCCTGGGCCAGGAGCGTGTCTGCCCCCTGCACAGCTGCTCTCTGGAGCAGGAGCTGGCATGGGCAGGTGCCAGGGACTGGAGGTGGGTGGGCAGACCCAAGGGCTTGCCACTCCAACATGACCGTCTGACGTTCCGTGTGTTTGAACTGCTGTGCCTCGGCAACACGGCCCCCCCACCCCTCCTTCTGCACCCGCCTTTGGGGCTGCCTCCCGGGGCAGACAGGTGCCATTCCTCCTGGTGACATTTGTGGTGGCTGTCCCCTGTTCCCTGGTCCCTAGAAATCCCCTAGTCACGGGTTGTCAGCCATAATGTCCCATAATGTCTGGTGGCCTCTCTGCCCACCACCTCTGAGCACCATCAGGACCATGTCTTGGCCACACCCAGCATGTCCTCTGTATGTGGGAGAATTTGTTGGGATGTGAAAATTCAGGGGTGGAGATCCCAGGGCCCTCTGTTCCCTACCAAGCACACAAGGAGATCGCGCAGCATTCAGGATGAGAAAGCATGTCCTGCCTGATTTATAACTCCCTGGCTGCTTCCAAGGAGAGCACAAGAGAGGGCCTCCTCTTCCAAGGGGCCTTGCCCATTCTACACACCAGTGACCATGGGAGGGTGGAGCCTGCAGAGGTGGAGGACCGCAGTCCCTAAGTTTCTCTCTGGGGGGGGGGCACAGTTGACCCAGCAGGGGGCAGTGTGTGGGGAGGTGAGACGTTTGGACCTGGGACAGCAGAGAGTGAGGCACTGTGGGAGGTGTGACATTATCTCCCCAGCCCCCTTTCTCACACATGGTCCTCAGCCAAACACAGCTTCTCAGCTGGCTTTGTGCATTGGTGGCTTCCAGGCTGTGGGCCCCACTCTGGGCAGTGTGGGCTGAGGGAGAGGCTATGGAGGGAGCGGCCGTGGCTGGGCACTCTTCCAGGCAGCAGAGTGCCCACCCGAGCCCTGCTTAGGCCTGGCACCAAAGGAGCCACCAGCTGATGTGCATCTGAAGGTCAGCTGCGTGTGCCGAGGGTAGCCGAGTGTCCCACACAGGCTGGCCACCAGGCATAGGGTGCATGTGACCTCCCACAACCAGGAACCAGAACGCAGTGCCCCATTCCTAAGGGTGAGCTGGGAGGGCAGGACGGAGGCTGTTAGCCTCCCCAAGGCCTGGCCGTCCTGAGAGGAAGACGCAGGGAAACCAGAAGGCAGGGCAGGGCCAGGTGGTGCCGGCACCAGAGGAGGCTCAGCAGAGGCTGCTGGGACACGGGGCCAGAGATGCTGGTCAGCATCAGAGGGCCGACCAGAGGAGACTGCGCAGGTGTGTGGAATGAGTGGGTGGTGGGAGAAACGGCCCGTGTGCAATGGAGTGCCCAGCCTGGGGAGATGGCCGGTATTCCTGAGTCACCAACGAAGACTGAGCCCCACGGACACCAGGCCCCAGGCCCCCTAGGGTCATCCGCCCAGCGCTGGGCTTCTTGCACACGTCTCTGCAGGCCCCCGTACCTTCTTGGGGTGGGGCTGGAGCTGGTGGCCTCTGGCCTCCAACCTTCCCACACCCAGAGTCACCCCATGGGCTCCGGTTCCCACTGGGCTTCCACCCATAGTTCGCAGTCAGGCAGGATTTGGAACCTAGAAGACACAAGCTGTCCTCTTTGCCATCTCCGTCACCACACCTAGGAGCACACTCCACCAGACCTGGATCTCCTCGACTGCACCCTGGGAAGCAGAGCCAAAGGGTGCCATTTGCCGGGTGGCCTTCAGGGAACACTGGCTGTGACTGTCTGTGGGGTGAGCCACGTTCTGAGGCTGGGGACCCTCCAGGATCACCCACATGTACCCAGTCATCGCTGGAGGGCACTGCTGGTGGGGGAGGGAGGCCCACACAGCACGGAGGGCACGTTCCCATGCTCAGCCAGGTGCAGCGCAAGGCTGGCAGCCACGACCCCACGTTCCAGCCAGGGGGCAGGTGATTGACGGCACTTTCTAGAGGCAGGACATGACCCAGAAGGGTCAACAGGCACCAGGCAGTGGACTGCGAGCCCGTCTGCACACAAGGACCCCAGGTGGTGCCTCTTTCCAGCCTGGAGTCTCCCGTGCTCAGGGAGGAGAAGGCTCACTGTCCAGTGTCCCAACCAGCTGTCTGATGTCCTATGACTCCAGTGGTTTGGGGGTGTCAGGGATAAAGAGGGAACAATCTCGGCAGCTCCACCTGGCCTTGGCTGAGTGATCAGGTGGGAGCGGCGCCCCTGGGGCTGGCCCTGAGGACTGAGTGGCCGAGTGGTAAGGAGGACCCTGTCACCTGCGGCAGTGGCTGCTATAGATGGGCACAGGGAAGATGGGCTTTGTTGTTTCCTTGCAGAGGACGAGGCTGCAGAGGACCCCACAGAGGGGGACACCAACCTGGGCCCGTCCAGAAGTGAGCCAGAGGGCTCGTGTGCACAGAGGAGTCCGTTCTGAGCGTGCGGGCATCTTAAGGAAGGGGCTTCACAAGATGGCTGCCACGGGGACGGAGCTTCATACTTCCAAAAAGAACAATCGGGATCTCTTGATGAGACTTTCAGGGGACCGTAGGAGACGCCAAGCCTGGGAACTTCCGTGCCCCGAAGGCCGCACCAGCCTGAAGGGGCAGCCACAGAGCAGAGAAAGTGCGGCAGTCGCCGGTCTGGTCAGGGGTCCACACCCAGAATGTGGAAGGCCTCCAAGAATTCAACAACAAAACGGTCACCTGAATTGTAAAAATGGGCCAGACTCGTAAGACGATTCTGCACAGAAGGCAGCAGGCCCACGGCAAGAGGCTGGCTCGATCTCACTCCTCCCTAGAGAAATGCAAGCCGGAGCCCCTCTCCCCCTCAGGATGGCCACCATCAAAACCAGCAGAACTTGCCAGGCATGGTGCACACCTGTGATCCCAGGGGCTCAGGAGGCTGAGGCAGGAGGATCGCGAGTTCAAAGCCAGCCTCAGCAAAAGCGAGGTGCTCAGCAACTCAGTAAGACCCTGTCTCTAAATAAAATACAAAATAGGGCTGGGGACGTGGCTCAGTGGTCAGGTGCCTCTGAGTTCAATTCCAGGTACACCCCCCCCCAAAAAAAAAAACCCAGCAGAACAAACAGCGAGTGTCAGGGAGGAGGACCTGGCCCGGGAGCCCAGGAGTTCCCAGGACAGTGGCAGACACCCAGGTGCCGACTTCAGGAGAACACTGGCTGGCTGTTGGAGTGACAGGGAGGCGTCTGGCAGGGAGAAAAGGTCCCACAGACACCAGTCCCTTTGGAAGACGCCAGGGTCACAGGCCTCCTCGACCTGCCTCTTCTTTTGCAAAGGAAGAACATTCAGTAACCAAATTGGACTCTCTGCGACCCAGAGAGGTGGGACCAGGGAGGAGTCGGTGCGAGACCAGGAGACCCACAGCAAGGGGTGGAGGGTGGCCCTTCAGATCCCCAGGCTCCGAACTCGATGGCACAGGACAGCATGAAGGGGTCCGCTTTGTACCCGAGCTGTGCTGCCTTGCACAGGGCGGTGTGGCTCCCTGAGTCCCTGCCCTCGCCCATCATTCGGGAGGATCGTGGCCTGAGTGAGTTCTGCGGGCTCAGAGTCCTGCCTTCCCACCAGCTGTTGCCCTCAGGATGCCACGGCCAGGGGCAGATCTGCAGCAAACTGTGCTCTTCCTTGATGACATGGGGCCAGGCGTTCAGAAGGGCCGGCCCCTGGTTTTGAGCAGAAGCCCCGCAGTGTCCGCATTCCCAGGCTGGGCGGGGTGGGCTGGATGGCAGGCCAGGAAGCGCTCCCAGTCTCCAGAGCCAGACAGGGCCACGTCCTCACTGCTTTCTTTCTGGCACCGAGACATCTCAGAACGTCCCTACAGGCCCACTTCCCAGACCTTCCAAAGACGAGTGGCCCGTGGCCCCGGTCTGCCCATCTGGGTGGCACCCCCAGGCTCAGGCCTAGGCCTTCTGCCCATGTGCACCTGGCTGGCCCTGTCCTCAGTGGGACACTGTGCATGTTCCCGGCTCCCTCCTGGGCCCCAGCGATCGCAGTGCCTCCCTCCTCCGCGCACCTGCACCCCCAGGCTTGTAACCCCTGTACCTGGGACTGTGTGCCCACCACTCCTAGCCCCATCTCACCAATCCTGAGTGATCTGCCTTCCAGTTCATGGGGACTGGACAGCTCCTGGATGTTTTTTTTAAATTATAAAATACACATAACATTAAATTTTGCCGCAGTCCGGCTGGGCAAAATAACCGGGAGGTGACAAGCAACTTGAAGGGTGAAGCGGGAACTGCTTTGTTGCGGGACAGCAGAGGTATATATACCTAAGTGATTACACCCAGCTTGACTCAATCAGCATCATCCAGACACAGCAGTCAGCCAGTAAGGAACCCCTCCATCTTAATGGCTCGGTGGCGTGGCCTCACAAATCACTCCTCCTGGCAAACTGCCAGGCGCCATCTTGACTTGATTCGCGGCCCCCAACACAATTTGCCATCCTGGCCACTCTGGTGCCCACGCCCACGGCACTGGGTACACCACACTGGTGCAGCCGTCACCACCATGGTTGCCAGAACTTCCGCAGTGGGCTCCCCCCGGGGGCACCCATCCTCATCCAGGTCTGTGGATGACTAAACGTAGGATGCATGATGAGGAGAACCAGATGCAGCCGGTCGAGGAGGCACTGGTCGGAGGCCTTGGGAGAACAAGGGCACGCGTTCAGCTTGAATCCGTTTTTTCTCTTGCCACCAGAAGACTCGGAACCACACAGAAAGCGTGGAATACGTTCACTGACATTCCTGCCTCTTGCGTGGCTTGATCCAACAGGGCAGCACTTCCGGTCAGTCACCTTCTGGGGCCACAGAGGGCACAGCTCTGCTGTTCTGCTGGGCATGAGACGTGATGGACACTTGGCCTCTCAAGGAGCCCAGACAGCAGAAGAGAGGGAAGGTCCAGCAGAGGAGAAGACAGCTTCCGAGACTCCTGTGCAGTGCTGCCCGCTGGGATAGACGCATTACTGTGCTTCCAGCAGCTCCCTCTCTGGGGGCATGGATTTGGCCAAAACATCAAAGAAGAGGAAATTTGAAAGTATATGTGACTCTGGCCAAGCCTCCTATACAGGGGTCCCTGTTACTCTGTTTCCCACGTGGCTGCAACAGGCTGTTTGTGTGGAAGTGTGCACAGCTCTGGCACCTGGTACCAGGGCCACCCTCCAGGGGGCTGGAAGTTCACCAAGACAGAGGAGCTGACAAAATGCTGAGCTGTGGATCCCTGATGAGGTCACAGGAGTGCCACCATCAGACCAGAAAAATGCCACAAGGCCCATCCATCACTCGGCTGAGTTTCTGGGGCTCACAGGTCTCTGCGTCTTTCTCCCCCATACTGGAGTCCCCCAAATAAGCGAATCGATGAAAAGGTTACCTCACAAATCCTTGGCAGAGAGCCCTGGGATAGCACCGCCCTGTCCTGAGCCATAGTTTACTTCAGAAGATTCCGATGCAAGAGGAAAAATAAATAAAGTCAGTGGGGGGGCAGCTGCTCATGGGCTCAGTTGCAGGGAGCCCTGGGATACGGGAGCCAGGCCGGGTTCAAGTCCTCAGCCACACACCAGCTGCAGGCAGAAGGAACATCTGTGGAGTGGATAGCTGTGCTGGCTCGAGACCCTCTGAGCCCTTGGGGAGGTGTGTGCAGAAGGCCAGGGGCCATGGGGATTTGGTGACAGGGAGCCCCCAGAGCGGAATCAAGTCAGCAGAAGGCAGGTCTGTGGTGGCCCTGGGGACCTCAGCCACTCGTCACTCTCCTTACTCCTAGGCGGTTCAGGACCGGGATGCACAAAGCCTGGGAGAGCTGATGGCCAAAGGCTTCAAGAAGGGCATCCAACGGACGTCCAGCTCAGGCCTGCATCTGACGGAAGCCCCTCTCCTCTCCAGGCTCATTCACCTGACCACTGGCTGTCAGCTGAGGGTGCAGCAGTGGGAGAGACCAGGACCTTCTGAACCGACCGAAACCAGATGGGGAAGACTGCAAACCTGGGCAAGGATCTGTCCCCCCAAGCTGCTAACGCCCGCCCAGGATAGAACAATCATCTCACTGGGAGTGTAGACAAATCCTAGATATAAGAAAAATAAATCCAGCAATATTTGAATAGAATAAGTAACCATGAACAAGAAGGGTTTATTTATGGAAATAAGGAAAGTCTAACATTCAGATACCTTCACTGGTTTTGGACACACTTCGGCAATGTTTATTAATAGCATTCGAGTTGTTCATGTTCCTAAGTGATGGCAATTTTTAAAATACTCTCACATACACAAGCAATAACTTACTAGTCTATGTAATGAAATAAACATAAAGATATGTGCCACCTTATATACATTAATGAGAAATTGGAGACATCTCTGACCCTCTCTCAGCCGGGGAATCAATCCACAGGATGCATTTTGAATGAGTACCTGTTCTTGCAGTGAGGCTGTTGGGGACACATATCTTTGTGTCATTTCCTAGGCCCCAAATCACATATTTAATGAAAATGTCCAATTCAACAAGGTTATGCTCCGGTGTGCGTGGAGGCCTGTCCTGGGCAGCAGACCTCTCAGGGCGTTCACAAGGGACGGAGGTGGTGGGGGGGCTGCAGAGACCGCCCTCCAGAGCACCAGAGTAAGCTCCTGGGGGTCGAGCTGGGAGTAGATGGGAGATGGGACGAGATGAGCTCGGAGCTCAGGGGGACCTCGTGTTTGTCATCGCAGGGACTAGGTAAAGGGGACAGTACGCGGGGTGGGGAGGGGGCAGATTATTCATATTATAATTTTGAAAAGGCTGGTGCTCAGCAGACCCAGGCAAAGTCAGGTTGTTAACGAGCTGGGGTTCTCCGTTGGCTGGTAGACCACTGTGGCCAGCCCTCAGGTCGCCCACCCCTGTTGCCCCCATCCCTGGTCCACCATTCAGGATGGGTGAGTCAGGTCCTGGCCTCCGTGTGGGCCTGGTCCCTCTATCGGAGCTGTTGCTAGCCTGCACCTTCCCTGCAGGCCTCCAGTCCAGAGCTAAATAGCCAAAGAGCAGAAGCCTCAGAGAATCACAGGGACGAGCCTGCAGCTCCTCAGCCAGCCCAGCAGGGCCTCTGAGCTCATTCAGGCCATGGGAATCCGCAGACCCGCTCAGCGTCCTGGGTCCTGGTGATGGTCAGAGACCAGCCGGCAGGGCTGGGGTCACTCCTGGCCCTCCCTGTTGAGCTCTGACACAGCACAGGAGCAGGATGGGCTTACCTTTTTCCCACTGTGATGCGGGGTCTACTCCTTCAGTGGATGATGCAGAATTGAGCACATTTCAGGATAGCCACTGCACGCATTTCCTTCTGAGACACAGATGCTGGAGAATGGGGAAGAGGTTCGCATATTGAACTCACCAAACCAGGGCACAGGAGCGTATAGCCAAGGCCAGAAGGCCCAATAACAAAAAATGAGACCACAGTTAGAAACAGGAGATCTGAGTCTGTAATGTCAGGTTGCAGCATGTGCTTCGTGCAGAGGAGGACTGCAGACATGGAGGGCAAGAGGAGTCTCGTCCCACCTGGGTGGACGTGGTCTCCTGGCTGTGTCCCCACTGAGACTGCCCCTCTATAGTGGACTGACCTTGCCTTACCCTGCCGCAGGCACCCTGGAGAGGCTCAGGGTCAGAACCCTCTTGTGAGGTCAGTGACCTGGCCCTGTTGGATGGAGTGCCAGTGGAGGGGTGGAACTAGCCGCACTGTCAGTGAGGGTGGCCCCTGCCCTTCTCCCCAGGCCTGTCCCTCGTATTCTCCAAGGTGCCGATTATGGGTGCCCTTACCCCCTGGACTTGCTTTACGTGATGAGCCAGATGGCCATTCTGTCCGGCACACGTGTGCGCACGTGCCCTCCCTTCCCAGCACTTCTGAGCACTCTGTAGGGCTGCTGCTCCTTGGAAGGCTGTGCGTTCGGAAGGCTGTGGGGTTTTCTAAAATGCCCCTTCCTCCCTGCCCTGCTCCAGCAGCCTGGACCCAACGTGCCCATCAGGAAGGCGGGTGCGACAGCCACACGGCCTGCAGTGCCTGGTGCAGATGGGGGTCAGGAAGGGCTTGCTAGTTGGAAGGGCGGAAATAGCTACCGGAGGGTCAGTGAGTGCCGGTAGACAGCCCTGGCTGACCGCTGCTTGTCCAGTGGAGGCAGGGCTGGCTCTCTTCCTCCTGGACCCCCAACACTTCTGCACTCTGACTCATTTACACCCATGTCCTCAGTCTGCCTGGTGCAGGCAGCCGCTCCACAGTGAGGGTTCCAGGCAGGGCTTCTCCAGTGGGGTTTGGAGGACGCTGCTCATCTGGAGAGGAGCAGGCAGGGCTGGGGGCTGGGGTCTCTGCCCAGCTCAGCTCAGCAACCCTAGGTCCTTAGGCCTGAGCAGGCCCGTGGTGCTGTCCCACACATCCCGTGTAGGGAAGTGTCTCTGGGAGGAGCCACCTGGCGTTGAGATGGCAACACTGGGCATGGTGGGCTGCAGGGAGCAGGTGCCATCCTCCGGTGCCACGCTCCCCGGCCAGTGAGCCCTGGGCCTCACAGCGGCTCCACGGCGAGCTGCTGACTCTCCGCTCTCTGTCTCCCACACTCTCCCACCTCCTCTCATGGAGGGTGCTCGCAGTGAGTCAGGATTTAAGTCAGGGCCTCTGGCTCCTGGGCCCTGTCCCTGCTCCAAGCCCCACTCTGTCCCCTTCTTGGGGGCTCTTTTCCTTCCTTTCTCAGCAGCAGCAGCATGGGTCCTTGTCCTGGGGACACCGTCCTGTGGCCATGGCTGTGTACATTTCCCGCTGGTGCGGGCCCTTCTCTGGCCCTGGGGCAGGGGCGGCCTGCGCTGACTGGCCTTCTCAGCACCTCGCAGGCTGCTAACATGGAGGTGGCTGGAAAACACATCAGTAGGTTTTCCACTTTGATGCTTCGGGGCCGACAGAATGCCAGCGCCTGGTGTCCTTGCCCGTGCCAGGTCCCCTCCCTACAGAGCAGCCCTCGGAAGCGAGTGTGAACCTCATCTGGGGGTTGACGCTCATGCCCTTGAAGCACCCTCTTGCCTGGATGCCAGCGACACTCAATGTCCCCTCCGTGCCCTGGCCTCCCAACCAGGAGTGACGACCTGTAGAAACACTTCCCCAAGGGAAGACGCATCGTTGCAGCTTAGAGATCAGTTTTGTTCCGTGATGAGGGATTCACTAGGAGCCAAACTATCTGGAGCACCAGTGCTGAGAACTCTACATTAGAAAGTTCTCCAAGAACAAACTTGTCTCTTTTCTTTTCTTTTTTTTTTAAATAAACTGGAATGATCCTTTGGAGTTGATCTTCCTGGGAGCCGGGGCACTGAGGCTGAGGAGCAGGCCAGGTTTCCTGGCCCAGCGCACCCAGGACAGGGGAGATGGGGTGCCAGGGTCCAGGGCGCCGACTCCAAGTCCTCGGGGTTCACAGGCTCCTGACAGCAATCCTTCCGCTTTGGATGGGATGGGCAGGCACGTTCCTTTCAGGACCCTTTCCCCAGGTTCTCTCTCTCTCTCTCTCTCTCTCTCTCTCTCTCTATATATATATATATATATATATATATATGTATAATTTATTTATTTTTTTGCTAATTTTTGTAGAAATCTGAGAAAGGCCTTAGTGTTCTGAGTCTTCATTTCCTTTTTCTTTATGGTGCCGAGCACAAAACCTGAAGTCTCCTGCCTGCCAGGCGAGTGCTCTGCCACTGAGCTACACCCACCTCCTCTTGCCACTGTGGTATTCCCTAGGGGACTTTGAAGCACTTGGAGGAGGCCAGAGTATGAGCACGGTCCTTGTTTTTCTGCTTGGATGGGGCTGGTGGTGACTCTCCCTCCACTGGAGGCCACCCTCGTGGCCTGACATCTCTCCGGGAGTGCAGGACCCCTGTACAGTGGAGCCGCAGAGCCCCAGCCTCGCACACGGGGGTGTGCACATGACTCATTTTTAAAATCCTCTGCTGATTTAAAATCCACTTGCACTCACTTCTGCAGCTGCACATCCCTGAGGAGCTGAGCTGGTTTACTTGACATTAAACAGGAAAAATAGGGAGAGAGAGAAAACAGAGAGGGAGAGGGACAGGAGATGGCCCGAGCCCAGGCTTTATCACTCCCCGACCTTCAGTTCCAACAGAAAGAGAAGGATTGGGATTTTGAAGGAGATCAGGGAAAGCACTTAGCATTCAAGCAAAAGAATTTTCTAGAATCCTGGCCAGGGAGGAGCTCTGAGCACACAGAGGGAGTTGGGTAAAATGCGTTCCCAGCTCCAAGGGCGTTGAGAGGACCCTGGGGAGAGGCCGTTGATTCTGTGCCTTGCCGGGGAGGGAGCTGCAAGCTCTGCTCTGGTCCCAGCTGGAGGATGGGGTGACTGTGATGTCTGCTCCTGCCTCCGCAGACTTCAGTGACTGATGGCGATAAGGCTGCTCGGGTGGGCGGGCAAAGCACAGGGCTCTGGTTTCAGCCCACCAGCCTCCTCTGGTGTTTATCTCAACCCCCAGCACCCCCCCACCCCCACCCCCAGGAATCTCTCCATCCCCTCCCCCAGGCTCTGAGTGCTCCCGCTGCCCGGCACTTTGGGGGAAGACAAGGGCTCACTCCACTCCGGCTGTTCTTGGGAACACATTTGTGCGGTGACTGTGTCTGGACTCCCCACGAGTGCGTGCCTGCCTCTCCCTTGGGTTCCAGAATGCAGGGCCCTGAGCACGAGACCCACAGGCAGGCCTCCCTGCCTCCACCTGGAGACATGAGGCCCCCCAGCAGCAGGTGACAGAGGGGAGCTGGGAGGGCTGAGTGCTCCTCCAGGATGTCCAGCTAAGCCCGGGAAGATTCTAGGTCTGGACTGATCTGTGAGCAGACTCAGATGTGGTCCCTGGCGCAGGCCTCCAGGCAGGACCTGCTGCAAAGGTCAGGGCTGTAGGAGGGCCTCTTACTGCTGGTGACGGTTGAGTTGAAGGGTCCAGTTCTGCCCGTCCCATTGCCCAGCACACCTTTCTCTAGCCAGCTGCTCATGGCTCCCAAGGGAAGATTCCAGTGCTGACCGGCATGTGCCATTCACTCTTCCCAAGCCACTGGCCACCAAGCCAGTCCAGCTCTCCTGGGTGGCAAGCCTAAGAGGGAGGCTGGGCCTTGCCAGGGAAGCTGCCTCCCCACGGAAGAAACCAGCTCTCTCCTGAACCCGCAGAACCGCTCTGTGTTTCAGGGCCTGTGGAGACCTTCTGACATCCGAGTCCCAGGCTGCTAGTGACATTATTGCCCAAATGCTGTGGACACGGGAGGCCCGGCTCTGCTCAGCACCAAGTCTGCCTTCCACGCAGCAGTGAAAACACTGAGACTCAAAGTGGACGATTTTGGGGAAAAGCAATTTTTTCCCACATCATTTTGGTTCATTAAAAAGTTTCATCTATGAAACTTGAATGGAACCACCATTTGACCCAGCTATCCCACTCCTCAGTTTCCACCCAAAGGGCTTAAAGACAGAATACTACAGGAACACAGCCATATTGATGTTTATAGCAGCACAACTCACAATAGCTAAACTGTGGAGCCAACCTAGACGCCCTTCAGTAGGTGAATGGATCGGGAAACTGTGGTGTATATACACAATGGAATGTTACTCAGCAATAAAAGAGAATAAAATCATGGCATTTGCAGGTAAATGGATGGAGCTGGAGAATCTCATGCTAAGTGAAGCAAGCCAATCCCCAAAACCAAAGGCTGAATGTTTTCTTTGATATGAGGATGCTGACTCATAATGGTGATTGGGGGGCGCATGGGAGGAATGGAGGAACTTTAGATAGGACAAAGGGGAGGGAGGGGAAAGGGGGGGCAGGGGGATAGGAATGATGGTGGAATGAGTTAGACATCATTACCCTAAGTTCATGTATGAAGACACGAATGGTGTGAAAATACTTTGTGTACAAACAGTGGCTTGAAAAATTGTGCTCTATTTGTGTAATATGAAATGGATTGCATTCTGCCATCATGTATAACAAATTAGAATAAATACATAGTTTAATTTTAAAAAGTGGGAAAAAAAGATAACTGGGTGGGTGCACTACCTGGTTTCCATAGTAACGTCCTTGGGTGTGAGAGGCTCTGTGTTTACATGAACCTGGACCTTATCTCAGTTAGCTAGCACCCAGGGTGAAAGGAACACTGGTTAGAGTGTAGTCACTGGTGGTGGGTAATATGTGATCTTTTTTGGGTTAATAAAGATGACGACAGAGAGGGGTAGGCATCCTTTGGTCTTCCATCCTTCTTTCTGTCTGCACCTTCAAAAACAAAAAGTTTCATTTATGGGTTTCTAATCCATGGTACAAAGCTTGAGGGAGAATTCAAATTCATCTCAAAGATGTTAGTGGTTGCAATGTTTTAAAGATGAGCGCACACCTAAGTGATAGTCCCTATCCTGATTATGAGCTCACCTTACCCAAAATCTGAGCGGGTACTTCTGGGCAGCCTTCTGGAAACTCAGGGATGGTGGGTGCCTGGGAGACTCCAAGCCACCATCTTGGTGTGGCAGAAATTCACTTCAAGGAGAGCGGAGATGAGAGTGCGGCCTCTGTCCAGTGGGGCGGCCCAGGGAGGCCAGCATTATAGTAAGAACATGCTTGAACGCCTTGTGATAACTCAGGCAGAGAGGCCCTGAGGACAGCAGTGACGGCCTCCCCGTTGGTGTGTCTTGGAGTTGTGTTGTGGGTGCAGAAGGGGCATCTGCACCAGAGCCTGAGCCCATCACCTGGACCCTGCGGCTCCCTCCAGCACCATGAGCCCCCCAAGCCTTGGTGCCCAGGAACCCTTCAAGTGAATAACACTAGCACCAGCTGTTCTGAGCACGAGGTGGCCCATCCCTCTCCCCAGGTAGAGCCCACACTCCCTCTTCCACACCACTATCTCATCTCAATAAAGCACAGTCGTGATTTAATGAGTACCACACCATTGTTATCTATTTAAGATGTCTAAATGTCACCTTATTGTCTGTTTTGCCCTTATTGTGATTTTAACAAATATTTTTGGTAAGTTAAGTTCTTTCACAGGCTCACTCATATCCTGATATCCACACCTCTCTCCCTAATGCTCGGACTTCCCCAGCCATGATTCTGCTACATTAATTTTCTGGAATGGAATCTTGGCATTTGGCAGAGATCATTGTAATTAAATCACCAGACAGTTTCTCAAATTCCATCTATAAATTACTTTTTTTGTTTGTTTTAGACAATCCTTTGTTTAAAACTCTTGCTTTGGCACTTGGGCAGACTCCATGGTACACCCCTAAGTTGAGTCTCTTCTTCTAACTCCTGGGAACCACTGTGGTTAGGCAGGACCTGGTGGCTAGTTGCAGCCAACGGACTTTGAGAGGAAGTGACATCAGTCCTTCCCAGTTACCTATGGAAGAACCACTGTGCACCATTTTGGTCTCTCTTCTATCATCCTTGGTGCCTGGAAAGACAAGGGGTTCTGAATAGTGCCACCATAAGACCACGGAGATTGGGAGCCTGAGTCCCTTTATGACATGAGGACCAGAGCCCCTGACAACCTGAAGGAGCCAGTGGTAGATGACGGTGGAATCAAGCCGCTGAGACTCAGCTTGTTGTTGCAGTGGAGCCTGCCCTGCCCTGACTAGAGGGTTCTGTACTGTGTTTTGTGGGGTCCTGGAAAGCTTGTGCAGGTGGACTTTGCTTTGTGAAATGAGTATTTTCTGGGGAAAGTTGTTTGAAACAAGTCACTTAATATTGACATTAAAGGAGCTCAGTTTCCAAAGGCACTTTTCACTAAAGCTTTTACAAATTCTAAGACTTTTTCAAGGTGTAGTCATAACTTCCATTGTTTGTTTGTTAAACGTAAGTCTCTGAATATCAGATTTCCTTAAAGTGACTTGCACTAGAAAGTTGAAAGGTTCAGACCATTTTGCACTTTCCCTAACTGTGATTTGGATCTTTACCTTCGGTTCAGGCTCCATTTGCTTATTTTCAGAGTCCTCCTCCACTAGGGTTTTGTTGGATTTTCTTCTCTCTACTGACTTTCATCCTTTTTATTTGATTGCAGGGTAGAGTTTTGTTTTAAAGTGAATCCAACCTGGATTCTTTAAAGCTACACCAAACATCTGCATTGCATCTATTTATTGACCAAGCTTGATTAAAGAGGACCGAGAGGGGAAGGTGGTTTCTGGATCAGGGGTCTAAAGTAGATGCCTGCATTCACTTACAGACGTGGACGATGAAGCCGTTTTGCATATCCATGGGTCTGTCTTGACAAACTGAGTCACCGTTGGGTGTTAAGGCAGAGGACAACTCTCAACTAAGTGCATTAAAAATGGGCAGCTAAGGGAGGAACGATTCCCACAGAAGGAGTAACAGCCTTGGATCTGTGGAAATGTTACAGATATCTGCAGCGTTAGCTTGCTAGTTCAAGGCTTGTTTTACATCCTAGATCTTCACTCTGCCATCCTTCATATGAACCTAGTCACTTCTGACCCCCCAACCCCAGGATACTGTCACAGTCCATGGAAGATGCTCTCACACGTCCCACCCGGGCTTCCTGGGCTGCTCTCCAGAGGGGAGAAACTGGAGGGTCTTCAGGTGGTCCAGATGCTCTTGTGGGCGTCCAGTGTTCTCCCCGGGCACCTCTCACCTCCCGCCTCCCGGGGCTGCCGCCAGCTCTGTCGTGCAAAGTCTCCGTCTCCTGGCTCTCAGGCTGGTGGCCCTCCCTGGAGTCCTGGATCCAGCAGAGACACTGTGGTGGCCTGTGGAGATGAGCAGCCCGGTCTGCCTGGACTGACTCAGGTTCCTGCACTCACACCGGCTTCCGGACGGTGGGCTTCACACACACAGAGTGTGAAGTCCCCACCCCAACCTCGAGTTCAGGAGGTCAGGATTCAGTAACAGACAAAGGAGGAGAGATGCTGTGTGTATGGGCACACGCACACACGCTCTGTCTACATATGGCCTGCGAATGCGGTGCGTTTGTGCATACAGGGCCTACACACATGCATACACATACACATGTGTGTACAGTGTGTGTTCCACAGCTGTGAATTCTACCAACCTAGGATTGAAAACATTTGAAAAAAACTTTTATCTGTCCTGAACATATACAGACCTTTCCTTTATAATTATTCCTGAAACAAACAAACAAAAAAATATGACGACTGTTTGTGCAGTGTGTGCACACACCCTGTGGTCACCCAGGGGCAGCTGGGGGTTTTGAATATACAGATGCCAAATGCACAGGGACACCAGACACACCTGAGCCCCTGCCTATCTGCTCTTGGAGAGACCAACTCTCTGTCCCTGTTTCCTGGTCCCAGAGCAGCGACATGCACACTCTGTGTGTAACATGTTCACTGTCGGGTGGCTGCGTCTCTAGGGACACTCTAGGTGGATGTCTACCTTTAGGTTGCTTAAGTTGTTTGACTGCAGTGAAGGGTCACAGAAAATTCCAGTGAAGGTAGCATGTGGGACATGGAGTGGCCGTCAGTCCCTGGGGCCCGTGGCCTCGCCTGTTGTTGATGGCTCTGAGGCTCACGGGCACTTGGAAGTCTTCTCAACAGGAAGTGAGCACTGCCATGTGTCAGGTGACCCTGCTGCAGGGCAGGTGGTACTGGCCACATTGCAGACAAGGATAGGTTGCAGAGGAGACATGGCCAGTGTGAAACCTGCCTGCTCTGGAGGGCACAGGCATGCAAGAGTGCCTCCTGGGAGGCTGGCCCAGCCCCACCTCTCACCACACGGCATCTAGCTGACCAGCTCTCCACCTCCTGGGCCACTGAGGGACCCAGCCCTGGGTCTTTCCCTCCTGACCCAGGTTTTCCCTGGGCTGCAGACCTGGCCACACTTCACACGGCGTGCCCATCTCTGGCCCCTTTCCAGACTGACCTCTCCCTAACCCTGCATCCTCCGATCCCTGTGGCCTGCCCAGCCTCCCCTCTCTGCCTGTGCGCCCCCTGGGTGTCCACAGTCTTGATGCTTGATCCTTGATTTGTTGAAGAGCTCCCCAAACCCCAGAAACCAACTGCCACCTTCCCTGGACTCTTGTCATGGGCCTTTCCACACCTGTCCCAGACCTCGCCAGCCCTGCTGCTATCACTTATGTTGTGACATGCACGTGTGTGTCGCGGCGAGAGCCTGTGGCGCTGCGGCACCCTTACTAGACCTCCACTGGACACTGACTACGGTTTCCCTTGGTCTGTGGTGCTGTCTGTCCCCATGTGAGCGGGGCTGGTTGAGGACAGGGCCCGGCTGCAGTTGTGTCTGCATGTGACTGTCCCCGGGGCGCCTGTCTCCAGCCTCCTGCAGGCTCTCTCGAGCACCTGGCTCTCCAGGTCTGCACTTTCCTTTTGAAGACAGGGACCAGGTGAGCCCTGGTTTGGGCTCCTGTGTCGAGTGCTGTGGATACCAATAGGGCTTCCGCATGGCTGAGAGGTGCTGGGAGTCTGCTGGTGCCCTGGGAGCTTTATGGGTGCAGGGGGAGGTGAACTCTCACCCACCCAGTTATTCCTGGTCCGGCCTGACTCTCCAAGGGGAAGGGGGCCCACACCTCCCCATAGGCACAGAGGGCAGCTCCCAGGTCTTCAGTCTGGCCCTGTGTGCAGGGCGCCGTGGCCAGCGTGTGGACTCCTCACACTCGCTGGCCTAACAAGAAGCACATGGCTGTGGCTCCCATTTGGCTCTTTGAAAAAAGGGCCCAAGAGCCTGCAAAGGGACCCCAGAGGGTCCTGCAGAGCAGCAGGTTGATAGAGTGCTTCAACAGCCCTTTAAAGGGTAGGGACCCCCAGGCGAGGGGTCAGGGGCCCAGGCACAGCCTTCCAAAGAAATGATATAAAAACAAATTAATCTGAGAAGTCCCGTTGCGCCTTGATCTGTTTGGCTGGGAGAGAACAGTCTGCCTTTGTCCCTTCCTCCTGGCCCTGCCATCATCCCCTGGTAACGGTCACATCTCACCCTCCTCCTGGGGAAGGTAAGGGGTCCACAGCAGAGGCCCACCTGCAGTGGGGTGCCCCATACATCCCTGCTCCCCAAGTCCCCAGCTTCAGAAGCCGATTATGCGCAGTGTGTAGTCCTCCTCATGGGGTCGGGGTCCCTAGCTCTGCTTGCCATGTGACTGCCTGGCCTACTGTCCCCGGGCAGGTTGGTGGGACTGGAGGGAACCTCAGCTTTATCCAGGAGTGGACCCATCCCAGCACCCCACGGGGGGCTGGACCTCTGGCTCCTCACTTGCCAGGGCCCCCGCACCCACTGAGGCCTCCCAGGCTGCTGAGTGAGCGACCCTGCCCACCCAGGCCCCGGCGCTCCCTGCAGCCTGCGCTGGGCAGAGCTGGCCAGGAGGCTCCATGGTCTCCTCTGACAGTGAGAACTTCGTTTCCTCCTTTCTGCACAAGGCGTTTGTCCAAAGGCTGCGTGGGGAGCGGCTCTGGGCTGGGGAGGGCCGGCTCTAGCTGGCAGCAGGCGTGGCTGCCCACAGCTGGCTCGCACTCGCCCAGGGGAGTCTCTGAAGCCCTCAGCCAAGTGGGAATGACGCTCCCCAGGCCTCTCTGCACCAGTGGCTGGGGACCAGCGAGGGTTAGGGAACCTGCTGCTCTGACACTGGCGCAGTCGCTGGCCCCTGACGCCTGCCTGTTCAGGTGGGTGGTCAGTGGGGTGTGGTCAGCAAGGTCCATTATGTGTGGGCCTGCCCCCAGGCCCTCCTGCCCCCTGAGGCTGTCCCAAAGGGTCCCAAGGCTCCTTGCCTGGACTGTCAAGGCCTCAGCATCAGGGCCCACGGTGAGGCCAAGGTCACCCAGGGAGCAGCACCAGGCCCACATTCTTGCTCCTGCCTTGGCTGTAAGCAGCGTGTGACATGGGACCTCCCAGCCCGTTTCCTTCTCTGAGCAGGGCTGAGGCTGCAGGGTGTGGCTGGTAACTGGCATCTCCGCCAGCGCCTTCTGCCTAGGAGGCCTCGAGGGGAGCTGGGGCCTGGATGCGTGCAGGTGCTGGCCCAGGTCAGGCAAGGGCAGGGAAGGGCCGTGCTGATGGGCTCCCTGGTCCTGCTGCTGCTGGTCACACCTTCCCCACGGCAGGACCTGGCAGAGCATGTGACTCAGAGTCTGTTCTGAATGATGCAGATAGCCCAGGCCTGGGTGTGCTGAGACACAGCTCTCTGCAGGTGGTGGCTGGGGAGGGCTCCTGGGTTCCTGGGGGGTCCCCACTGGTGCTCTTCCTCCTTCCTCTCTGCACAGGTGGGGGCCAGTGCTCTGTCCACCAGCTGGGAGTAGGCGTCCTACTGGCCCAGCCTTACAGGCTACTCTTGCAGCCTGTGTCCCCCTTTGGGGTGGCTAGCGGGAGGGGCTGGACTGACAGAGCCCGGGAGGTCCCTACAGCCCTCCACTGCCCAGGCTTGGTCAGCCGCACCTCATTACTTGGGAGCCCATGGTCAGGTGGTCCAGCAGCCCCTCCCTCCCAGTGGCCTCCCCCATGGTGACTGCTGGGTTCTTTGACAGACCTTTTGCTTGCCCCTCTTCAAGCACAAGCACCGGGGTCAGAAGGCAGGGGGTGCCCTGCCTGTGCCCTCCAGTGTCCTGTGGGCACCAGCACAGCCGGCCCCCTCCCTGCTGTGGGTCATCCTCTCTGACCCCCGGTCCCCTGCTGGGTCTGCGAGGTCTCGGGAGCCAGGGTGCTGCACTCCAGGTGGACGGGCCTCTCCTCTGTGGTTCGTCTCCCAGCACTTGCTGAGCACCTGCTTGTGCCAGGCGCTGACTGAGACCACAGGAAGCAGCTGGGGAAGAAGCACCCTGCCCTCCAGCTCCCTGGTGGTGCCAGCCAGGATCCAAGGTTTCCACGGGACACAGCGACTGGCCCTCACTGCACCCCGCAGAAGGTGCTGTCGTTACCCCAGTCGTGTTTCAGACGAGGAGGCTGGACCTGGAGAAGCCAGGCACTTTCCCTCGGCCCTGGCCAGCCTGCAGGCCTGTGCACCAGCTCCTGTCTTACCAAGACTGGGGGCTGCTCTTGGGGTCCAACAGGTGTGCCTGGCCCTCCTGGCAGCAGATCCCAGGGTGCTCACCTCTGCCTTCCTGTAGCTCAGATTTCTTGGTCACCTGGAATCGATTCTTTAAAACGGTGGCTTGATTTGCTGATGTCTCTTAGGACGCTGGTGTTTAGACCCTCTGGCGATGCCTGTCCTTTGTCCTGGGGCCACCTGGCAGCAGTTGGTGCTGTGCTGGTGTTTCATGGGGGAGTCTGTATGGTAGGGAAGGGGAAAGGGGGTTGTTCCCAGCAGGTGCTGTCTGATGCCTTGTCGCCACCCAGGGCCGTGATCTTTGTGGGACGTGCGCCCTCCGCCACCTGGCTGGCCAGTTTATCTGGCGGTTGATGCTCCTGGTTTCTGCCTCTCCCTGGGTTTGGGTGACTGGACACCACAGGAATTGAGAGAACCGCGCACAGGTGGGACTGGCTGGCTCAGGTCTTGCTGGTTTTCCTTCCCCATGGTGTGACCTGGGCCAACTTGGGGGATGGGGATCCATGATGTGCCCGGCGGGGCCTGTGCCCAGGGCTTCTTGCTTCCCCACTTCCTGCTCTCACGTGGTCTGTGGTTTCCCTGCTGGACACGTGCCCGTCTTGCTGTGGAGGTAGTTGGGTGTCTGTGGCCCTGGCAGTGGCTCAGCCGCGTCCTGTTTTGACGGGCATCTTCCACCAGCGTTTCCTCAGGGTGCCCGGTGCCCCTCCACATGGTGAGTTCCCCCATGTGCCTGCTCTTGGCACAGGAGGACGCCAGGGTGGCCCCGCATTTCCATCAGCACCAGGGACATCCTGGGGTCGTTGTTTGGTGGATGGGGGCACCTGTGGAAGCCATCGCAAGTCAGGATGCTCTCTCTTCTTTCTCTGAAGTCCTGTAGGAGGTTTGCCTCATTCCAAGAATCCAGAAATTTCCTTGTGATGTGGCTCAGTTTTCCTTCCAGAAAACTTCCCCTTTAATAGGAAGACGCACTCTTTCTGGAACCTGGGACGCCCCGTGCTCTCTGCCCTGGTGGCCTCTGCCCGCACTGAGTGCTGGGAGACCCCGTGAGGGTCTGACCACGAGGCTTGCTCCCAGGCTGGTCTGTGGGGGGTGCTTCTGTGCTCAGGAGACCTTCCATTTTCTGTGCCTGTCTCTTCCGAGAGTCGGCCCTTGGCTTCCACTTGGTCCTCCTCCGTGGGAGCAGCCTCGGCACCTCGTCCTCACGTCCCCCGAGGAGACTGCAGTGTGAGGGCTGGTCCTCCTTCCCCGGGGAAGGGCAGGGCACCGAAGGCCTCCTGGAGGACAGTGCTCATGGGATGCCCTAGAGGGAAGAAGGCAGGCCAGGCGAGACGGGGAAGGCCACCAAGACCCCTGCAGGCCACGTGGCTTCAGCTTCTCCATCGGTCTGCACAGAGTCCCTCCAGCCTGGCACTGCCCGGCCCCAGAGGACTGCGATCCCAGGAGTGGAGGGGACGTCTGCTGCAGGTAGTGGGGCCACGGAGGGCCAGGCAGAGTGGCAGGGCAGCACTGTTGGAGGAAACCGGGCAACTCCAGGCCCCGAGACGGCCAGGCCTCTCCTCCTCCTGCCAGGAGTTGAGAAGCAGGTAGAGGTGGAGTGGCATCCAGGGTGTCTGTGGGGCGGGCACTGAGGTGACAGTCACACCCCACAGTCTGTGGTCAGCTCCCGCCTCCTGCCCTTCCTCAGGCTGCAGCTCGTGTGTGTGTGTGTGTGTGTGTTTCTGTGTGTGTGCACGTGCACGCTTTGCCCTTCTCTCCCTTTGCAGAGTCCTGCTGGTGCCTCCTTTAGTCAAGCATCTGCTCTGCACTCTAGCTGTTGACACTTTCCCTACCTGCTTGACTTCTCTGATTCATTTTGACTTTTTTTCACATTCAGTGCAAAATAGATGGACAATGTATGTTGGAGAGATGGATGGATGATAGATGGGTGCATGGATGAGTTTGCATGTATGGAAGGATGGATGGAGGATGGAGGATGGGAGGGAGGGAAGGTGGGAGGGAGGGAAAGATGGAGGGAGGGAGGGAAAGATGGAGGGAGGGAGGGAAAGATGGAGTGAGGGATATGTGGTTGCATGTGTCAAAGGATGGATGGATGCACAGATGGATGGAGGGGGATGGATGGAGGGATGGAGGGATGGAGGGAGGGAAGGAGGGATGGATGGAGGATGGAGGGAGGGATGGAGGATGGAGGGAGGGATGGAGGATGGAGGGAGGGATAGAGGGAGGGATGGAGGGAGGGATGGAGGGAGGGAAGGAGGGATGGGGAGGGATGGAGGGAGGGATGGAGGATGGAGGGAGGGATGGAGGGAGGGATGGAGGATGGAGGGAGGGATGGAGGATGGAGGGAGGGATGGAGGATGGAGGGAGGGATGGAGGGAGGGATGGAGGGAGGGAAGGAGGGATGGAGAGGGATGGAGGGAGGGATGGAGGATGGAGGGAGGGATGGAGGGAGGGATGGAGGATGGAGGGAGGGATAGAGGGAGGGATGGAGAGAGGGTTGGAGGGAGGGATGGAGGGAAGGAGAAAGGGAGGGAGGAATGGAGGGAGGGAAGGAGGGAGGGAGGGAGGGAGGGAGGGAGGGATGGCTGCATGGACCTGTGGCAGCATGTGTGGAAGGATGGATGGGTGGTGGGTGAGCGGATGGGAAGGACAGGCAGGGTAAAGCCTCAGCGGGGGGTGGATGGAGGGCTTCATGACAAAGCTCCTCCTCCTTAAGCCCTGTCCCACTTTCTGGAGACTCTTTATTGGCGTCTCATCTTTGGTTGTTCCCTGGGATATAGAGTTGAGCAAGACCCTTGCAGCTTCTTTGTGCCTGTGCTCTGGTGGGGGACAGGGGATTGAAGGTGCCCTCTCGGTCCAGCTGCTGCTCTGTGCTCCTTCCACCACCCCTCCCGGGCCAGGCAGGCAGAGGCGGAGCGAGCTGCGTGCAGGATGCTGCCCTCGGCTCAGGTGGCGTTTCGGTGCAGGAGGCAGACTTGAGCCCAGATGTTTCACATTTGTTGCAGAGAATGCCGTCCATGTCGGGAGACGTGGCCGGGGTCAGGGTGACATCGAGGGGGCCAGGCTCTCGGTCAGGAAGACTAATGAACCTGCCTGAGCCTGGGCCCCGCGGGCGCATGAAGCAAACCCACCACTGGTTGGAGACAGCCCCTGTCATTTCTGGCTTTTCATGGATGATACTGTATTTCCCCTTGGAGAGCTGGCTCGGCTCATATATCAAAAGCTGATGTAATTATTTCCTCCCACTGAGGAAGGCTTCCATTTAGTTCTCTCCAACCCCCCCCCCCTTATTAATTATCTAATTACAACCACATTCTCCAAAAGAGAGCAGCCTTTGACTCTCTGCCCAGGACCACTTAAAAAGGCTCAAATATTTGGAGTGCTCTGAACTTGAAAAAAAGAAGTGTGTGTGTGTGTGTGTGTGTGCACATGCACACGTGTGTGCACACATGTGTGCACTAAGTGTGCGTATGTGCATGTGTGTTTGCATGTGCATGTGTGTGCAAGTGTGTGTGCGAGTGTGTGTCTATGCACATGAGTTTTAGGGAAAACCTCTCAGCCTTGTCAGACCTCTGTCTTGATTCAGTAGGGAAACGGCACCTGGGAGCCTGTGAAAGTCCCCAGCAGAGCTCAGGTACCCTGGAGGACAAGGCCATAACTCTGGATCAGGGTACAGTGACCTGGAAGGGTGTGTGCTGACACTCAGCAACACGTGGCAGTCAGACATGACCTTGGCCACAGCCACAGCCTGGGGCGGGTGCTGGGTGGGCTGGGCTCGTGCGCCGTGGCTTCAGCCTTCACCTGGAGCACATTCCCAGCACGCTCACGGGTCCCCGCACAGCTGTGTTGGGGCGCCCCTCCTGCCCCCTGTGCTCCTCACACTGTGGCTCGACTGTGGGCCTACAGCAGCTCACCCGCTGAAGTCTGTGCAGTCCGTCATCTTGCCAGCACATCTTCAGTGAGCAGGGGGCGGGTGCAGGTAAAGGCCTCAGGGTCCTGGATTCCGGGTCGTCCCTCTGCCTGGGTCCCCTCTCCTTGGGGCCCACCATTCCTGCTGGCAGCTGGAATGATCCAATTGCAGTGGTACCAACCTAAGACAGGAGGCTGACGCCTAGAGGTCAGTTCATCCGATGACGGGTAAGGACCATATGTTGAATTGGACTGCCTAACAGGCACGGTCCCTAAGCCACATGCTTGTTGTTTAAACAGAGAGGGGGAGATGTTGAGAGCCACAGCCAAAGGGGCCCCAGCAAACTTCCAGCTGCCAGCAATTCCGTCACAAGCACACTCAAAGCAGACCTTCGCTGTGGAGCACAGGTGTTGTGTCTGTGTGTGCACATGTGTGAATGGTGGGTGTGGAGCATGTGACATGGCCTTGTCCCTGGCTGGTTTCCCACCTGCTGCCCATGCAGCTGGGGAGAGAGGCTCCTGCAGCTCCCCAGAGGGGTCCTCAACAGGACGCTCAGGGACCCACGGGCATGAAGCAAGTCAGGCCCTGCCCACTGCGACTGGCCCTGTGCATGTTTAAAGACCAGTTGTGGCACGAGGGGACTTTGTGGTGATGGAAGAGTCGGGTGTGCTGGTGACAGTCGGGGTACAAGAATCCGCACATGTGATGAAACTGCCTAGAGCTCCCCACCCTCACACACACACACCAGGCACATGATAAGCTCTTGGACAGCGCCGACGTGACCTCCTGGTTGTGTCTGTGGCAGGTGTACGTGATGGTGCCGTCAGGGCAGTTGTGAGACGCATCCACCTCTCCTGTCCTGTCCCCACCCCTTCTCCTGCATGTGGGATCATTTCGACAGTACAGCTAGCGCTGTCCCGTTTCTCTGTGTCCTCATCCCCTGACCCCAGCCCTGGACGCCCATCACTACAGGAAGTGCCAGCCGCTGCCTCCAGGCTGCCCAGTGGGTCCACCCAGAGTAGCCCTTTCCCACATGCAGCCAGCTGAGGGAGGCTTGTGGAGCCAGAGGGCTGCAGAGCCCCAGGAGTCGGGTGGGGGTCAGTCTTTAGGGGGTCTGGGAGCTCTGGCATGGCCTGGACCGTGGGGGCAGCAGGGTGTTGGCAGGGGCCACCTGTTAAGTTTCATCCAGAGGAGGCCTGAGGCAGGACAGCCAGGTCTCCGTGGGCTCCCTGATGTGAGGCTGTGCTGCTCCCCAGGACGCAGGACGCTGAGCAGGGCCCCAGCAGCTCATCCCCTCTCTGTCTTCCAGACCACCTGCGTGTCTGAGGCCCAGTGGAACTGGAGGGTCCACACCTGCGGCTTCTGAAACCTGGACAGCACCATGGCGGCCCCTGCGCTCCAGCGGTGTGCAGAGGGGGACAGCAGCAGGGGCAAGGCCGGAGCCCCTCCTCCCAGAGACCCCCGCATGGGAGGCCACCCCGCCCTCCTGCCGTGACCTCTGACTTGTCATCTCGTCACCATCTGGAGCTTTCTTCTGGGTTTTGTTTTGGGGGGTGGACTTATTTTTTCTGGAAATCTCTAGATTCAGGAATGAGCTTATGAGTACCTGGATTTTGATTTGTATTTCTCTCTAAGTGCCTTTTTTAATGTATATTTTTTTAATAAAACAGAAATGCTTTCTCGTACCATCTGTTTAAACTGGACCAAGGCTCTCAGAAAAGGAACCTCAAGTTGCCTCCAACCCCCGCCTCTGCGCGAACTTCAGGAAGCCCGGAGCCCTTCTCACATCTCTGCCCTGCTCCGTGACTTGCTCAGCTAGCCATTTTTCATATTCCCCGTTTCAGTGTATATGTTGCTTATTTGTTTATTTATTGAGATATTTTTACAGCCTAAGTGACTGCACTGTGCTGTGTATACTGCTCCCCGCCAGGAACAATAAAGATGCCGCACAGCCCTGGTCTCTGCCTCTCTTCTTGCAGCTCAAGGGACGGCCTGAGAAAGCCGGTCACAGAAACGACCGCTGCTTCACCCTAAAGGGAATGAGAGAGGATGGGAGAAGTCTATGCTGTAGGAGCCATAGAAATTTCTAGAAGCTGCCAACTCTAGTGTGGTTGTGAGTGTTAGCAGACCCCGGCCTGGGCAGCAGTGGTTAACCACTTTCCACCTCTGTGACAAAGTACCTGAAATCAGCTGATAAGAAGGAAACTCATTTTGGCTCACGGTTCCAGAGTTTCAGGCCACGGTCGGCCAGCTCCATTGCTTTAGGCCTGTGATAAGGCAGGACACCAGGGCGGGAGCCGGGTGATGCAGCCCAGATGCACCTCATGGTGACCGGGAAACAGAGAAGGAGAGGGCAGGGAGGGGCCGTCCCTGTCCCCCCTTGCAGCCTGAGCCCCTGTGTCCCCTGCACTGTGACCAACAGCATAGACCTTCTGGGTGCACACCCATGCATTCGAGGCTCCCACCTCCCATGGCCCTGAGGCTGTGAACCCCTTCAACACCTGGCCTCTGCAGCATAGTTAGGATTCCGTCCACCACCGGGGTGAGGTCCCCAGCCCAGCCACAGGCCCTATCCTGGCTGTGCTCCCAGCAGCCTCAGCAGCAAGACACCAGCACTCCCTGGCCACTCCTGCTCTTCATTTCAACTATCCGAGGTCAGCACCGGCCAGTGCCTACCCCCACAGCCTTCCCCACGTCTCCAAGTCCACCCTCCCCAGACACGGAGCCCAAGCCACTCTGCCCCTTCTCCGGGTGGGTCATGGTGTCTTTAAACACATCCACCCTCTGTCGACCCCAAGGACCGCGGGCACTGCCCAGCTCTCCAGAGCTGTACAGGCACCAGGTGCTGTTAGGAGTGGCGTATCTGCAGCGCAGGCCAGGAAGGTGCCTGCCGGGCATCTCACAAGGTCACCGTCTGAAGCCAGGAAGGAGAATCTAGCTGGGGTCTGGTCCAGTGGGCCTCTCTATGAGAGGGACAAGGAGTCCCACACCCTGCCTGCTGGCCATGTGACTCTGTCCATACCTGTGGGCAGCAGTGGGGAGTGCAGCTGGCCCCCAGGGTGGGGGCTTCCAACTCTGGAATTACACATCCCCTGGTCACCATCCTGAGCCATCAGAACTGTGTCTTCTGGATGACACCTAGTGCCAGGGTCTGCTGGGCAGGACTGCCCACAGACCAGAGGACACACAGACCCCAGGTAACTCCCAGATAGCAACCTCGGGAGTGAGGGTCTCTGGCGGGACCATAGTGGCCTGCAGCCCCACCCACCCCTGCTCCCAGATCTGCCAGAGGGCAGGAGCCCCAGAACCTGAGAACAACTTCTGTCACTTGACTTGCTCCTAATATTGACCATGGGACAGCACAGCTTCCTTGGAGAGGGGTCCTGGGCACCTGTCGGGGGCTGGTGCCTGCAGCCTGAGCCCCTGTGTCCCCTGCACTGTGACCAACAGCATAGACCTTCTGGGTGCACACCCATGCATTCACAAACGTGCGCACACACCTCACATACCCATGTACATATGTGTGTACACGCCTCACAGACCCATGCATGCACACACACATGTATGCACATACCCATGTACACACAGGCCTCTCATACCCATGCACACACATGTGTTTTACATGCCTCACACACCTGTGCGTGCACACACCTCATACATATGTGTGCACAGTGTGCACATGCACATGCAGCAGGGGGCTTGTGCACATATGCTCATATGTCCACTCACTCCACAGCACAAGCATGCACACACCTGTGCATGTACACACCTTATACATACGTGTGCACCATGTGCACATGCACATGCAGCAGGAGGCTTGTGCACATATGCTCATATCATGTCCACTCACTCCACAGCACAAGCATGAACACACGTGAGCATGCAACCAGCTCACATACAGACACATGCACACCCGGTGCACACACCTAAACCCTTGGAGGGGCTCTAGGGAGACCAAGAGGGAATCTAGCCCTGCGGTCTTACGGAGCCTCAGGAGGATCCCAGTGTTGGGTGGCCATGAAGCCTGAAAGGCCTCTCCCCTAGTGACCCCAGACAGGCCTCTGGTCACGTAGGACAGAACGTAGAGATGGGAGGGTGGGACTCCCACTGTGGCTTCCCCACTCCAGAGCTCACACTGCCCCAGCCTGAGCCCTGCCTGGCCTGCCTGCTGAGTGACCACGTCTCACATGAGGCCTGGCCCTAGGAGCCACCTACACCAGGGCTGGTCAGGGGACACCCATGGGGGTGAGTGGACACCCTGGGCCACCTGGGAGGGTCAGGAGTGAAGTCCACTGGGCCTCAGAGTCCGAGAAGAGACCTGAGAGGGCATCCCCAGTCTGGGGCACCCTCCACCTCCCCGGCCCCCATTCCCAGCCAGACAGGAGTCCACTCCTGGGCAGCCCCTCAGACTGTCCCTGTTCACAGCCTCCCAGAGGCGGCCTCTCTGAGCCTGCAGGCTGCACCCTGCCCGCTGCTGCACACCCAGCTAGCACAGGAGGGCCTCGCTGTCCCCAGGCCTCCCAGGGTCTCTCCCAAGGCCCTAGCTCAAACTCTGGGAGTCCCTGGAGCTGTGCAGGGTCACATGGAGAGGCACAACCGTGATTACTGGATTCCTGTCCTCTTCCCACCCATCCACATCCTAGATGAGGACCCTGAAGGACAGGCGCTCTGTTGGGGGTGTGTGCACGCTCCCAGGGCTCCGTGTACGTCCGAGTGTGCTGTGCCCCGCTGTCGGCTCCCGGGGTGCAGCTCCCCTCCCGTGTGTGCTGGTGGCTCGGGCCCCAGCAGATGTGTGTCCCGGAGGTCACTGCTCCATGATGACCCTTGCTTTGAAGCCCTGCGGCTGCTCTCCAGGGCAGTTAGCAGCCTGTCAGCCATGGCTTGAGGACAGACCTGGAACAGGCCACAGGGCAAACATGCCCAGGACATGGCTCCGCTGTGGCCTGAGTCCCTGGAACGGGAGGTGCCCAAGCCACGGGAGCTCTCTACGGAAAGCCTGCCCCAAACACCCCACCTCATACCTGGCTTCAGGGAGAGTCCAGAGGAAGCCCTCAGAGCAAAGAGCTGGTGGGGCACCAGGCAGAACCAGGCCAGCATGCTGAGTGGGGACCTGTGGGGACAGTGGACACTGGCAGACCCCCACCCTGGGCCCAGTCACACTAGCATTGCAAACAGACTACCAAAGGAGCCCTGGCCCAGAGCAGGAGGAACTTGGGCTTGGATTCCATTCAGGTGCAGGACCACACTGGCGGACGTCCCCTGTAGGATCAAGGCCCAGACACTGCCTCAGGCAGGAGCGCTGGCCAAAGCCAACAAGACCAAATGCAGAAGTTCAGCTCTTTGCTTTTAAAAGCCACTGCACAGGCAGGGAGACATCCAGGGCCTTGCTGCCTGCATGCCCACTCCGTGGGGGACAGGAGCCTCGCGAGGCTGACGAGCCCAGGGAGGCCCAGCGTGTTCACAGGGCGTGGCCAGAGAAAGATCAGTGTGTGCCTGGAGCTGCCAGGCCCTCTGCAGGACGTGCTTGACCCTAAGAGGCAGGTTGCGATTTGGTTGAGCAGCCTTGAGCACCCAGAGTGGATAGGTAGCCTCCCGGAGGACAGGGCCATCTCTAAATGAATGGGCAGAGCCACGATGTTGGCTCTGGAAAGGGAGGCCTAGGAAGAGCCCCCACTATCCCACACTGTCCACGCCACATGCAGTCTGCATTTAGTCCCCCCTCTCCTCTGTGGTCTCAAGAGAGGATGTGTCCGTGGTAGAGATGGCGCCGGTGGACACTCCACTCGTCACCACAGCGTGAACGTGCCCACAGCAGCTATGCGTGGAGGCCGAGCTTGGACCTGGGGGCTCTGGCTGCTCAGCTGCCTCCAAGCCACAGACCCAAATGAGGGCATTGTGTTCTCTGCAGTCAGGGCCATTGGCAAGGGGGGGACCTGAACAGCCTCTGGTCAGAAAGAAAGAGCAGGACATGGTCCTGCCCAGGCCCCATGCACCCTGGACCCTGCTGAGTTTCACCCTCACTTCTGGCTGCCACACAGGCCCTGAGCGGGGGGTAAGATGAGTCTGGCTATGTACAGAGCCCAGGGCCCTCTGTGCATGAGGCACCATTTCACTGCCCACACACCCTGGCCATCTGCGGTGCAGGAGCCACAGCTGGGCAAGTGAAGGCATGGCGCACACACCGCCGTGGACAATCCCGTGGAACTGAGGGCTAGCCCCTGGTGCACCAACGCACAGATCTCAGGACCCAGGAGGCAGACAGACCCCTGACCACAGCCAGCAGGAAGACTGCCCGTGTCCTTGACCAGAATGAAGCCACAGGGGAGGTCCCCTGCCCCAGATTTCCATGCTGCCCGCTCCTGGTGCCCTGCACCCTGGGCCCTGGCCTCCCTGGGACGAGGACCCAGCTCCTGTCTCTGCACACACTGCTGCTGACTGACAGGTGGCTCCACGCTCACTGGGGGACTCCTCTTCCTGGCCTGGCTGGACTTGGGGGTGGCCTCTGCCTGCTCCCTCCGAGACTGCGCAGATGGGTCCGAGGCAGGTGTCCTCGACTGGCCGATTCAGGACACAGGACCCAAGAAAGGGAGCAATGAGGAGACCCCAGAAGAAAAGGGGGGCTGGGGGGGTGCTGCTGGGGGACATTGGCCAGGAACCGTGACAGGTCGGGTCGGCCCCCAGGGCCTCCAGGAATCAGGAGTGGAGGGGGCAGGGCGGGGCACTCTGTTCATTAAACTACTTTGCAGGACACCACGGCCCCATGGGCATGCCTGTGTGTCAGTGTCCCTAACCCTTGGTGGCTTCGTGCTGGAACTTGGCCCTGCACAGGGACCTTATCTGCAGAGTCTCTGCAGATGTCACTCAGTCAAGAAGCTCAGGAAGAGCGCACCTCACTCTAAAGCCCAGTGACAGCCACACTTCTGAGAGAAAGGCAGAAGGGGACTGGAGAGGAGGCCCTGTGGGGACACCGGCAGAGGAGCCACACCAGAGCTGGGGAGGCAGGATCGGATCCTCCCACGCAGTCCTCAGGTCAGCTGCCCTGCGGGCCCTGGACCTTGGCATTTCTGCTATTTTGGGCACCTGTGGCTGGTGGACGGTGGCAGGAAGCCAGGGCAGCCTCCTGCACTGACGGTGGCCATGAGGTGTGAGGAGACTGGAAAGATTCCAGACAGGACGTGAGAGGCGAGCACAGGGCCACTACTCAGGGCACCTGGGGGGCAGTCAAGTGGCCCCTGCAGGAGTGGAGCGGCGAGGCAGGCTGCCCCAGAGGGGCTGGGACTGCAGGTGACAGAATCTCGATGCTGATGTGCAGGGCTGGCGGTTGGTCTGGTCTGCGGGAGGCGCCAGGGGACCGCGGCCACAGAGCAGGCCCCTGCCCTCCCTGGTGGCTCCAGCGCCCAGCCTGGCCTCACCGGGAAGGCTGGAGAGGCCCTCGCTGCTCCCCCATGAATGGACAGCCCTGAGGAAGGCCGGGCCAGGACAAGCAGAAAAGGAACCCAGAGGAGGGCAGAAGACCTTCTCAAGCTCTCCCGTGTCCCCAGAGAGGGGAGCCCCCGCGCCCAAGGACACGCTGAGAACTCCAAGGGAGGCAGAGTCAGCCCAGGGTCCCCAGGGCTCTTCAGGTGAAGATGGAGCTGCCGTGTGGGGGACGAAGCGCGGGGTCCCACACAGCAAAGCCAAGACAGAGGAGACCAGCAGCAGGAGACTCAAGCCACAGACCAGGAGTCCCAGCAAGAGAGACGGCGGAGTGGAGGGTCTTAGGGGAAAGACCCAGGGTGGGGCCAGCGGGAACCTCGAGTGCAGAAGACCCGCCCTGGCCAGCCTCCCCGCACTCCTCTCCTCATCAGGTGCGGGGCACTTGCAGGAGGTGGCCGCCAGCATGAGTCGGGTGATGTGTGACCTACGTGCTGCAGGGTTCTGCCACCTGGAGGTGTCCAGCCAGAGAGCGGTAGGTGAGGTCACGGAGAGCTGGTGGCCTCCCTCCCTGCTGCTCAGTGCTGTCCCATAAACCACAGGTGGACTGGTAGAAGCCATTCTAGTCTGTCAGGGATGGAACTGTCCCCCATGCGGAATCCTGATCTCCAGTACCTCGGAAGTTCAGTCCCCGGTGGCCCCCTCCAAGAAAAAGTCTCCAGTTAGAATGGGGAGAATTAGGTCCATCTCCTCGGCTATAAAGAAATCAGGAGGCTTTTAGAAGAATAAAGTTTGACATCACAATCAGCAGAGGACAGCATCAGGACTCCGGAGGCTGGCTCGCGTCCTGTGGCTTGCCTGTGGACCTCAGTCCCTGTGACAGGGCGTTGAAGGCCCAGGGCATCTGACTCTTGTCCAGCAGCCCCAGGACCCTGACCCAACCCTGTCCCTAACCCAGGAACATCATCAGGATCGTGGGATTTCTCTGGACTAGACAATGGATGTGTCCTGCCTCCCAGTGTGTGGTCAGTTCTGGCCACGTTTTGTGCTGAGAGTTTTCTGGACATAGGTCTGTGGGAAGGAGGCTCGGAGTGGTGGCCAGGAGCTGGGGCTCAGAAGCCCACTCAGAGAGGGTTCAGGCTGCAGAACCCACCAGTCTGTAAAGGATGGAAGGGGAAAGGAGTGGCATTACGGAGGGAGGGGCTGGGACCTGCCACCCGGCCCCGCCTCCACCATTTCAGCCCCTCCCAGGACAGCGCCCAGTCGCACCCTAACACCCTAACCCTAAACCGAACACCCTAACCCTGTCACCAGGAGGAAACAGGGAGACTGACCGTGACCATGATCGTGGTCAGAGCAAGATAAAGGGCAAACCAGGCAAAGACCCAGGGCCTTCCAAGGTCAGGTCACTGATCAGAGCCCACAAAGAGGGCAGAGGCCCAGGGGCCCAGAGACAGGGACCCTGGGACCCGGGGTCAGGAAAGCCTCAGCCCCTGCAGCCCGCACTCCTGTGGCTCCAAACACACTTCCAGGCACAGGGAAGAGAGGCTCAGCCCCGGAGAGGGTTGGCACAGAGTGCAGCCCCTTCCCACCCCTGGACGGCACCTCCACGAGGATGATGAGGACCAGCACCACAGCGCCCACTGGCCACTGGCCAGCCTATGCCCTCTGCCTTTCACTGGCTTCCTGCTGCCCTGGCATCAGCTCGATGCTCATGCCCGTCCAGGTGTCTGAGTCCCTCCCTGGCCGCCCACTAACCTGCTGGGGAGGCTGCGGTTCGAGCAGGGAAAGCGAGGGGCGGCCGCTGGGTCTGGGGATGGGGTCTCTGTGCAGAGCCTGCTCCTGGGCTCCTGGATGCAGAGGCCCTGGGCTCCCTGCTCTCGGGGCAGGTGGACCCGAAACCCACCAAAGAGTCTCTGTCTGTCCTGCATTGGGGCTGCAGCAGGCCAGGGCTTGGGGGACAGCCATGCCTGGCCCTGGGAGAGGGACTTTGGCCCTCAGGGCTCAGTCTCCAGGCCACATGGCAAGGAATCCAGCAGCCGAGATGCTGACCCGGCCATGCTGGTCTGAAGGGGAGTGTGGGCAGGTGGGAGCAGGCTGAGGGCCCCCAGAGGGGCACACGGCAAGGTCCCCGAGCAGCCTGAGGACGGTGCCTCTTCCTGAGGCCCCACCCCACCCTGTTCAGATCTCTGCATCCAGGGCCCCTGCAGCAGGGGGCTTCCTGACCGTGCACGGAGATGGCCACTGCAGTCTCCATGGCCCCTTTGGCCTGGTGAGGAGCCTGGAGGATTACCCTGGGGGAGGGAAGGGCCAGAAGGGGCTTGGAGTGGACCCCGGGAGATGGGCTTGCATCTGGGTGCCCTTTGCAGACCTCCTGGGGCACTACTAGCAGCCGCCGCTGATGCAGATGGAGGAGGTGCTCTAGGGCTCTCAGGTCCCACTGCATTACTGGTCGGCTGGATCGAACTTCTCCTGAGGGCTCTGAACCTCCGGTCTCTGCAGGGAGGTGAGTATATGGTCCTTGTTGTTTATGTGCGTTGGGCTGGAGTCCCATCTGCTCACAACACAGAACACTCAACACTTCACCAGAAACAGAAATGAGATCACTGCTAAAAACGCCCGTGCTTGCAGAACGAGGGAGAATAAAAGACCTTTCGTGACATATCCACGCCATCCTCCTAGCCCACCAGCAAGCAGCAACCTGCAGCCAGGTGTAACATTCTGGGAGTCCAGGTGAGTGAGGTCCTGGGGGTCCCTCTGGAAGGCCTTGGGGCATCCCTGTAAAGAACAGAGAGGTAGTTTTGTGATCTGACAAACACAGCAAAACAGCAGAAGCAATAGCCGCTGTTTCCCCTCATCCCCTGACCTGGAAAGACGTGGTCCTGGAAACCAGCCCTCGGGGCCACTGGGGGTAGATGGCGTCTGTGACCTCGGATGAGTGACCCTGCGCTCACGGTGTTCACGGGGCAGTGTGGATGCTCCACCTTCTCAATGTGCAGAGAGCACTGAGCGCTGAGCACTGCCCCAGGGTAGGTCCTGCGGCTCGGGCGAGGACTGCAGGGTGAGGAGGACTTTCTTTTCTGACTGACACACGAAAATAAGGTGCTGGAGCCTCCACCGAGCCCCGTGCCTGCAGCCCACTGTGGGGCACTCCCAGCAGCTGCGAGAGCTGCTTGGCCAGGGTGCCGTGGCTGGGTCGGGTGAGATGCCAGCCCCTTGGTCCTGCCCACACGGCGAGCCATCCTGCCCGTTCTGTGTGGGTTTAGAGCGGACTCTGCACCCAGTGCCTCTGCCCAGTGCTCCCCAGCCTTGCTCCTTCAAAACTGGCTGCTTTGATTTTGTCCTGATGTTGAAACGCTTGGTTTTGATGCCAAGATGAACAAACGCGAGTCTTTATCGTGTTGGAATTGACCCAACAACTCACAGATTAAAACAAAACAAAAAACAAGCTAGTGAGCTGGAACGCTGCACGTTCTGTGGGTCAGACGGTCCTGCTGACCTCACGGGCCCAGGGCCTCCCATCGTCCATTTTGGGGAGTCGGAAACCAAACGGGAACTGCCAGCCCTCATGTCTGTGCCCGCGGTGTGGACAGTCTCTGGCCCCTGCTCAGCAGCCCTCTCCATCCCTGCCCCTCAGCTGCCTGGGTGAGGGAGACGCTAACTTAGGCGGCCAGGCAGGGTCCTCCTGGGCTTGGGAACAAGGCTGACCTCATGCTCTGAGAGCCGAGGACAAGAGGAGAGACCTATGTGGAGCTAGAGTGGGGGCGAGGAGGCAGGGCCACGGAGCCCAGAGAGCAGGGGCCAGGAGGAGGCAGGGCCCAGCTGGAGAGCAGCCAACAGGGCAGCGGAGGTGACCAGGCTGCTCCGGGAGCTCCTGGAGAGAGGTCATGTGGCCCTGGATGGCCTCTGCTCACACACGGGTCAGCCTGTAGCACATGGCTGTCTGCCCATTTTGTAATTCATAGAAAACAGCAGTTCATTTGGCTCACAGGTCAGGAGGCTGGGAAGTCCTGGCTCTGGTGTCTGGTCCACCGGGTCAGGGCGGCCTTCCTAGGGGTGACGTGGCTCTCCACATGACGGGCTGAGACAGTGAGCATGCTAGGTCAGGCCTCTCCTCCTGTTCTTACGAAGCCACCACAGCCATCCCAGAGCCCACCCCGTGGCCTCGTCCAGTCCATCCCAGAGCCCACCCCCGTGGCCTCGTCCAGTCCTAGTCACCTCCAAAGAACACTCCTCCAGACACCACTGACATGAATTTGGGGGGAGCACCCAAACCATAAGCCGTGGGTATGTCCAGACGTGGGCAGGGTCTCTCACGGCCCCCTGACCCACCTCTTTGCTTCAGTTGTTGAGAGCAAGGAGCAGTGTGCAGCCTGTCCTGGTTGTACGTCACGCAGTGTCCAGTAGTTCTCACCCTCTGCCAGGCGCCCTGCCACCAGTTCTGGGCACACCCACAGGCGAGAGTGCAAGGGGGTTCATGTACCTTGGAGCAACTCGTTGACGATAAATATGCCTCTTTCACGTTCCAGAGAATAAGACACTTGTGAGCCCACTCTCCATGACTGCTCAGAAGGCCCTCGGCATAACGGCCCCTCTGTACACCATGGTGACCAGCTCAGCAATGGACCTCGGATTATCTTTCCCTCCTTCCCTCTGCACTTGACCAGTGCTAATCCTTTATTCCCTTATTCCAAAGTGAGCTGTACATATAAAAACTTTGTCTCAGACTCTGTTCTGAGGGAGAATAAAGCAAAGTATTTGAAACTTTTATTTCCACAAACATGGCAAACACTTGCTGAAAACAAAAACTCTGGAAAAAAATAGATCTTCTTTTTAAAAAGTGAAGAGCAAATGAAATAGTAAGAAATCAACTGGATGAAATACAAAGACAAATGGGTTCAAGAGAAAAACCAAGTATGTGCCCCAAGGGCATTTGAAGGTCCCGGCAAATGTGAACTGCAGCAGCTTTGAGAGAGGTCCCTGCAGGGTGCAGAGACCTCAGAAAGTCTAATAAGAGGCTTGCTACACATTGATCTGAGATCAAAATTCCCCACCACATTCCTCTTGCCACACTCAGGGGATTTTAAGGAGCAGTATCATAATGCTGAGCAGACTACAGAAGAAAACTCACCTGTGAGAAGTTCTAAATACTAGACAATCTAATTCAGGTTTGTACACAAATTTGCATCACTTCAGTGAAAACAAAACAAAAATGGAATTCTAAAAAATGTTCAAATAACCCACAAAAAGACAAAAAAAAAAAGAAAAGAAAAAGGAACATTGAAATACTAATTCATTAATAATCACATTAAATGTAAATGGTCTAAATTACCAATTAAAACAGAAATTACCATGTTGAGATTTAAAAACAAACAAGCAAACGAACATGACCCAACTATATAGCTATCTTAAATATGTATATAACAAACTACAAAGTTCCAAAATATGTGAAGCAAAAAAACTAATGGAACTTATAAAATAAATAGACAAATTCAAATTGTAGTTGGGAATTTCAGGCTCCCAATCAATAATTGATATGACAACTAGACAAAATAACATCAAAGATGTAGAAGAGCTCAAGTACCATCAGGCAATAGGATCCTGTCAACATTGGAACAGTCTCCCAATAACAGCAAAATACATATTTTTAATTATTTTTCATTGGTGCAACATAATTGCACATAATGGTAGAATTTGTTGTTACCTATTCATACATGTACACAAAATAAACATTTTTTGAAGTTCCAATAGAACATATGTCAATGTGTACTACATCATGGGCCATAAAACAAACTCAACAAATAAAAACAATTACATAAGGTATGTTCTCTAGTCATAATAGAATCTAGACATCAATGATAGATCATGGAAAAACACAAAGTTCAAAAACTAAAATAAGACATACATGGATCAGAGGGGAGGAGTAGGAGGGATAGGAAGGGCAGCAGAATAGAATAGACAATATGACTGATGTATGTACATTCCATGTACGTATTATATGTCAAAATACATTCTGCTGCCACGTATGACTAAAAAAAATAAAAATAAATCCTATGGTTAAAAAAAAAGACACACATGGATCAAAGAGGAAATAGCAGGGAAATAAAACTACATGAACCAAGAGAAAATGAAAATACAACATATCACATTTTGTAGAACACAGTTACAGCTGTGCTGAGAGGGAATTTATAACACTAAGTGCATATATTAAGAAAAGGAGAGTCTCATTTTGATAAAAAGCTACATCTGAAGAACCTAAAAAAGAAGAGAAAAAGCAAACAGAGGAAATAGAATAATAAAGATAAGATCAGGTAGAATGAAACGGAAAACAGAAAAGCAATAGAGAAAATCAGCGAGACACAGGGTAGTGCTCAAAAAAAAATCAATAAAATTGAGAAGCTTTTGTAATACTAACAAAGAAAAAGAGAAGATAAAAAATTACTAATTTCATCGATGAAATGGAGGTTATAAGTACAAGTCCTACAGATGGCAAAAAGATCATAAGAAAACCCTGTGACAACTCTCCATAAATTTATTGACCTGGATAAAATGAACCAATTCAAAAACAAACAAACAAAACAAATATACCATAACACATATAATATGAAATAAATATCTTGACTAGCCTATAAAAATCAGGGGAATTAAATCCATAATTAAAAAAATATCCCCCTAAATAAAGACAGAAATATTCTGACATAGATGATTTCACTGAGGAATTCTGCTAAATGTTTAAATAGCAATCAATACCAACTCCATACAATCTTTTCCCCACCCTTCCAAAAATACAATAGGACTGAGTAATTCATTTTGTGAAGATAGCATTACCCTGTTACTAAATAAAACAAAGATACAAAAAAAAAAAGAAAACTAAAGACCAATACTTCTCACAAATGTATGTAGATGAAAAAAATCCTTAATAAAATATTGGCAAATAATATTCACTTATATGTGAAAGAGAATTATACCCCATATCCAAGTAAAATCTATTCCAGGATGCAATTCTGTCTTGAGATTTAAATTTAATCACTATAAGCCTCTATATTAACAGGCTAAAGCTGAAAATCAATTGACCTCTGAAGTGATGCACAGGGAACACTGGAGAATACTCAATACTCATTCATAATAAAAACAAAACCCTTGGAAAATATGATGGTTTGGACGTAAGGTGTCCACCCAAAGCTCACAAGGGAGACAAGCTCACAAGGGAGAGGGCAGGAAGGGTGTGGACGGAGAGGCGGGCATTGAAGGGCCGGCTTAGGGGCATAAATTTGTACCTGGCAAGTGGAGGCCTCTCTCTCCTTCCTGATCGTTGTGTGGGCTGCTCCCTCCCCACACTCTTCACCATGGAGTCCTGCCTCACCTCAGTACCCAGGAATGGAGCCTCTATCTACGGACTGAGACCTCCGAAACTGTGAGCCTCCAAATAAGCTTCTCCTCCTCTACCGTGGTGCTGGTCAGGTCTTTTAGTCACAGTGGCTAAAAGTTGACTAAAACAGAAAATATGAAGAGTTCCTCAACTTGATAAAAAGCGATGAACAAAACCCGCATCCATTTTTGTACTTGATTTTAATAGAGGACGCTTCCTACTCAGGGCTGGGAATGAGGCAAGATTTCCACTCTCTCTACTTCTACTTCTTATATTGCTGGAAGTCTCAGCCAGTGTAGTAAGTCAAGAAAAGGAAATAAATAAAATGCATATATACACTGGCAAGGAAAAATAAGACTGTTTCTGTTTGCAGAGGAAATGGTTGTAGACAATGAAAATCCAAAGGATTCTATAAAAATTTTCTAGAACAATGAATTTAGCAGCTTTCCCAGATACAAGATAAATACAAAAATCAAGTGTATTTCTATGTACTCGCAATGAACTCATGGCACTAAAATTAAAAATGCAATACTAGGACTAGGGCTGTGGCTCGGTGGTAGCACACTTGCCGCGCATGTGTGAGGCACTGGGTTCGATTCTCAGCACCACATACAAATAAATAAAATAAAGGTCCATCAACAACTAAAAATATTTTTTTAAATGCAGTACTATTTATAATTTCTCAAAAAATTGAAATTACTAGGTTTAAATCTAACAAAACATATACAGGAGTTACATACTAGAAATCACACTGTAGAGGAACGTGATCAAAGGAGATCCAAATCAACGAGGGACACACCATGTTCATGGATTGAAAAAGCTCAACAGAGTAAAAATGTCAGTTCTTCCTCAATAAATATACAGGTTTAAGACAATTCCAATAAAAACCCCAGCAAGATTTTCTTCTAATTATAGACAATGTTATCCTAAAATTCATATGGAAAAGCAAAGCTACCAATAGCTAAAACAATTTACAAAAGAAGGGTAAAGTGGAAGAGACGGGTACAGCCAGTTGCAAGACTTGCTGTGTGACAGCAGCAATCAAAACTGTGCGATCCTGGCCAGGGGCAGCCCCACAGACCAGTGGGACAGGACAGAGAACAAACGCAGACTCCCACAAACCATGCCCAGCTGACTTTTCACCAAGGTGTGAACCCACTTCAAGGAGGAAAAGCTGCCTTTCCGTCAAGTGGCACAGGTGGACCTCAGGAGGCAGACCTGGGCCACCACCCGTGTCCCCTCCTCACAAACAGCTGCTCCAAATGGACCACGGACTTAGGTGGAAAGCTTAGATCTACAGTTTTTAGAGGGGAAAAGGACAATCTTTAGCTTTAGAGCTGGGCAGAGGTCTTAGTCTTGACACTAACGAGGTGCTGTATCAAAGGAAAAATTGCTAATTGGACTTCGTTGGGACTTAAAAACTTTTGCTCTGTAAACCATGTTAAGAGGTTGAAAAAGCAAATTACAGACTGGGAGAAAATATCTGCAAACCACACGTCTGACGAAAGACTCGGGTTTAGAATATATGTAAAGAACGTCCCATACTCAACAGTATAAAAGAATCAGACAATTCAAATAGAAAAGGGCCAGAGGTGAGTGACCATCTTACAGGGGAAAGTCTACAGAGTGCCCTTGAGTGCATGGAGCCATGCCAGCCTCATCAGCCACCAGGGAAAAGTTTAAACACAGCTGAGCTGTGCCCTCACTCGTCAGAGTATTGCTACCAGCAGGACGAGCCCCCGGGGATGGCGTGAGGAGGACCTTGTCATCTGCACCTTCCTGGGTCTGTGCGGCTCTGAGCTACTCCACCACCTGCCATCCCCCTGTGCGCATGCATCCTGGAGAGGAGAAAACCCAGCGTTCCAGAGAAAATCCGTCTCTCCTGCCTCACAGCAGCTGCAATCATCAAGCCAAAAGTGGGAAAGGACCGAGATTTGGATTACAGGGTGGGGAGTGGAACCGACTGCCTGTGTCCAGAGGATGCCATGTCCTCGAGGAAAAGGATCCTCGGAGTGCGCACTGGTGCGTGCAGATCTCCAGTTCCAAGAGACCGCAGGCTGCGAGGTTCTGTTTGCATATCATCATCTCTAAACGAACAGTCCAGAAACAACAGACGAGGCTCAGTGGGGAGGGAAGCAGGCCTGGCTACGGCAGAGTGCCCTTCGGGGTGGGTCTGCCGAGCTGCTGGGGGCTGCACAAGCTCAGCTCCGGCTGTGATTCCAGCTTCAGCTTCCTAAGACATGGCACTGGGGGGACGCGGGCAAAGGGCGCGTTATTTCTTACAACTGCATGTGAATCCACAGTTACCTCGGAATCAGAGTTTTGATTTAAAGCGAGCAAAAACACTTACAAATCTAATTATGTAAAGAGGATGCTCACGGGCATGAGAGAGGTGGTGGGCACGCTGTGATCAGGAAGGACAGTAACAGACGAGGGTGCCCAGGGTCCAGTGGCACCGGAAGGGCTGTGACCTGCAGACGCAGCTCCTGGCCTCCCTCTGAGTGGGCAATGAGAGGTCTCAGGATTTGGAAAGCCTTGGAAACCTTGTTCCTTCCCTGTTGGGAACCCAGTGCAGGCCCCTGAGTGTGTCAGTGTCTTGAGCTTCTTCAGCCTGGTCCTCCATGAGACCCCAGGACGGGCTGACGTTGGAGTTCCTTTCTCTTTTTGTTTGTCCGTCTCTGCCGATTGTCACTCAAGCCCTGCCACGGTCTGGTCAAGGTCTGGACAAGGTCTTCAGGGCTCCCTGCTGGCCCTCCAGTCCCCAGGGAGGTGCAGACACACAGTGTGTGCCAGCCAAGTGCTGAGTCGATGGGTGTGTGTGGCAAGACCCTGTTTCACAGAGCGATCCTGAGCTGCCCGTCCTGGGGAAGAGCCCGGCCGCGCAGGTGCACCCTCCCCAGCTTGGAGTGCTTCCGCCGTCACTGAGCCCTTGGCTGGCTTGGAGGAGGACGTTTGTTCTGCCTAAGCAGAAAGCAGTTCTTACCTGTGTGCACACCCTTCCACAAGGACATGGCTTAGGTGACTGCCTGTGCTGTGTGGTGTTTGATGTCACCCAGCGGGAGGGCTGGGAACTCCTGTGCACACCAGCAAATCCATCCACAGAGCTCAGCCACAGTGCCTGTCCCCAACCACACAGTGCCTGTCCCTGACTACACAGTGCCTGTCCCCAACCACACAATGCAACAATGAAAGAAACCTGCTGTCTCCTGACTCAGAACCTAGAACTGTGACTCTCAAAGAAGCCCCAAGCTGTGGGTCCTTGGTGGCCCTGCACATGGCAGTCACCTGGGCAGTCCTGGAGTCCAGCACACCAGGACGGACTGTCCCTCCTGGTCACGGGAGGAGAAGAGGTACATCCTCGTGCTTGCTCTGCATCCAGGTCAGGATGCTCACGGCGTCTCCCTCCTCCACTTCTCCAGCATGTGACAGCAGCCCACGACCCTCTGTCCTCCTCCAAAAAGCAAAGGTGGAGCACAGCCCCATTTAGCCACAGTGGCCCTGCACATTTGAGTCCAGTTGGATGAGTGACTTCAACTTGGGTGGTGGCTGAGTTGGGTGCCCCGCAGCTCCCGCAGCACAAGAGCCCGCAGTTTTCCTGAGAATCTAAGTCCCCGAGGGCCTGAGGGCCATCTTGTGAGGAGATGGGCTGCCAGATGTCCCTGCCAGCTCTTCTTGGGAACACCCACTCCGACCCTGTGCACGAGTGTGCATGTGGTGAGTGTGTGTGTGCGCACGGCTCGGAGCCCTGCCCATCATCCGCCTGACCTCCGGCCAGAGCTGCCCGATCAGAGGCGATTCCCACCGCAGGAGGCTGGGAGGCTCCTCAGCTGGGCGCACTGCAGCATGAGTCACTGTCCGCCTCTTCCCCTAATGAGTGTCCGGGGAGTTGCTGGTGTAACTCTGGTGAAGTCCAGAGAAATTAATCAAAGGATATCTTCACTTGAAATGCCGTGAGACCCGCCATCCGGCCGCCCCCCGCGCTGGCACCAGGGCCCGCCCAGCCTCCCTCCTCTGGCTGGTTTGTTCAAACATTGATCCACGGTTTCCCACAAGCTCAGCACTTGTCCTCCTTGGATCCGGCACTTCCCTCTGCCGTATTTGTTCTCTGGAAGTTTCCTGCTTGTTTTTCTAGCTATGGCCATTTCTCAATCCACTACATACCATTCGTCCCCATAAAACAGTTCTCATG